>NC_085091.1:8327841-8537841 GCF_963422355.1 Corticium candelabrum | reverse complement strand
GTGTATTCAACTATCGCTTCACCACACACAATATGAACAGAAACATTTTACAAACAGACTCTAATAGAGAAACAGTAGGCTGTTTAATGCGTTGGTCGCCTGGTTTCAATATCTAGTTGTCGCGCATGTGATCGACGTAGATCCAGACGACGTACGTGTTCGCACAGATGGAGATAAAAGCAACTTCGAAGAGGCTTGGCCGTGCTGTTTTACTAAATATGACGATGTCATGAGGCAAGTCCTGAAACATTAGCACGTGAATGTATGTTTATAAGAATGTGCGCATGTCTTTGATCTTCGAAAGCGCCAAAGTTCCCATTCCGTAGTCTGCAAGTCCCCATTCCGTAGTCTGCAAGTCCCCATTCCGTAGTCAGCATTCTGCAGTCTGCGTAGTCTGCAGTCTGCGTTTTACAGCAACCCCTTCTGGTCCACGTTTTACGTAGCAAAATTTCAAACTACTACCGCCAAAATGTCAGATGCACTAAAACTGCTGCCCTTGAGACCGCCAGACTTAGACGATACGTTAGCCTGAACGTTCAGCTGCACGCAGTTGCAGAGTTTTGTTTCGTGCAATATTTGACGAGTTGCAGCGATGCCTCGAACGCAAACAGTTGAGTCCAAATACGCGAAAAAAATTGAAGCCCTTCACTCAGTTGGCCATTCTGAGCGTCAGATCGCAGCTTTTGTCCGCCTCTCCAGGAAGTCGGTTTATCAGTGCCTGCAACGGCTTTCCCATGGCAGCAGCGATGATGTAAAACGACCTTGACGTGGGAAGGCAACGACAATCCGGGAAGATCACCGACTGAAAAGAATGGCATTGCAGAACTGCAGAGCACCATCACGACTGCTCTCGTATCAGCTGGCTGATAAAACCGGCAAGCAAGTATCAAGTAGAACAGTCTGTCGTCGTCTCAGTGAGACAAAAGTGAATGCTCGGAGGCCTAGAAAAAAACCACTGCTAACAGAAAACCATCGGCGTTTGCGACTGGGATGGGCAACCACTCACACACAATGGACTTTGGATGACTGGAAATCTGTTCTTTTTACAGATTAGTCAAAAGTTAGCATAGGAAACGATAATGCTCTGTACGTTTGGCGTCGCAAAAATAAAGAATTTTTCCCGAAATGTTGTGATCGTACGGTCCAGCACGCGGCTAGTGTGATGGTGTAGGGATCGATGTGTTGGCATGGTTTGGGGTCTTTTGTGAAACTGGAAGATCGTTTGGATAGCACGGAGTACCAACAGGTTCTAAAGCAGCACATGCTTACAGACGCAGTGGCACTCATAGAAGACGACTTTGTCTTTCAGCAGGACAACGCGCCAATCCACACGTCTCGGTCAACAAGACAATGGCTACGCCAGCATGACGCCACACTGTTGGACTGGCCGCCAAAATCGCCTGATGCAAATCCAATAGAGAACTTGTGGCATGACCTCAAAATTGATGCCAACCGTCGCGAACCGAGAACTGCAGCTGAGCTCTGGAATGCTTGACAAGAAGCGTGACAGCAAATTCCAGCCGCGCGTGTCCGGAACTTGGCAGAAAGTGTTCCGCGACGTTTGGACGCAATCAGAAGGGCGTGAAGCAGGAACAGTAAGTACTGAGGAACTGGTGAAGGGCTTCAATTTTTTTTCGCGTTTTTAAAATCGACTTTTAGAAAGCCACTAAACAAAATTAGAGAGAGTCTAACTTACGACGTATACACAATCATGACGTTATACACTTTTAGGTTATGTTTTTCGCAATGCCAAACGTAAAAAAACAATTTAGGTTCTACAGTATTTTCAAGAAACCTAACAATCAACGCGGTAACTATTAAGTTCTTAACAATATTGATAGTTTGTAAATTGTGATCTAATTATTGTGTTACTACATACCCACAGCGGGATGTCCCTATAATTTTGTCCAAGTCTATACATACTTACATGTATGGTAATTTCTACATACATGCATACATATTCTTTCATACAACCGCGTATGGGCGTAACTTCAGCCCCTGCCAACATATAGCCGCGAGCTATGGCGCAGTTTACAGACCCATGCAGACTCATATTTATACATATATACCTAAATACAGATATCATGTATATACACAATGTTACTATATGCGAGTGAACAATTGCAACCTAAAACTTTTAGCTACGGCACTGCATGCGTAAAACCAGTTCTTGTTTTTTACAGATTACGAACTTTGACAGTGATGATGGGCAGTTACAGTTGGATTGTGTAAAACATATTTGGGCATTGATGTGGATGTTGATCATTGTGCTGCAGAGCACAACAATTTCGGTAAGAACTAAACATAGTTAATTAAACATTTACAATTGAGAAAACTGCATGACAATTAATTTTTCTTTATAATAATTATGTGATACTGATTATCAAGATGAAAATTTATATCATTACAAGAAGAAACATAAAGAGAAAGAAGATAAAGCAACAGAAGAAGAAAACGACTATGACGAACAAGTTGGAGAATGTGATCAATACGACCAAGACCTACTTATGTTTATCTCTACTGATATTGAAGGAAGTGTTCAAGAAACAGATCTTTCTGATCTTAGGGTTGTAAGAGTCATTATGAAGTGGATAGTTTTGTTACTGATGTGCTGAAAGTCACGGTATGGTGTCTCAGACACAGCCATTGAAAGCATCCTTAAAAATTTTTTACTCTTTTTTTGTACTTGTCTCAAGTAGTTGGAATTCCCTTTTGTGCTGCCTTTGCTGGTTCATTTCCTAAGACCATTTTAGCAGCAAGTCGTCTAGTTGGGCTTGTGAGCAACAAGTTCAAAAAATTTGTAGTGTGCCGACGTTGTCATTTCTTATATACATACGATGATTGTTCCCAAGTAATTGGTTTAAAGAGAATGCCAAAGCAATGTAGTCATGTACAGTTTTCTTGTCATCTTCAACGTCAGTACAGACAACCTTGCAACGAAGTGTTGTTTCGACAAATAAAAAGTTCAAAACAGTCGTATTTTCCATTGTGTACTTATTGTTATCGCAGCATTCAAGAGACTTTGCGCTGCTTTGTTAAGAGACCAGGATTTGCTGATGCATGTGAGGTTTGGAGGTGCAGAGATTTGCTTGAAGATGTCTTTGCTGATGTTAATGATGGTGTTGTATAAAAGTAATTTCAGTACGTTGATGGAGATCCATTTCTTGCAATGCCTCGTAACTATGGTTTTATGTTGATTGTAGACTGGTATCAACCATTCAAGCACAGTCCTTACAGTATACGAGTCATATATCTTGTTCTACTTAGCCTTTCTAGAGCAATGCGTTTCAAAAAAGAAAATGTTTTTGTAGTTGAAATCATTCCTGGACCTCAAGAACCGTCTCTAGAAATCAACGGCTATCTTAGACCATTAGTAGATGAGCTTGACATGCTGTGGACTGACGGCGTATGTCTGCCCTCTGCAAATTCTCTTTTGGTTTTAGAAATATACCGGTGTGCACTTCTGTCAGTCATTTGTAACATACCAACTAGTCGAAAAGTTGGAAGTTTTTTGGGACATTCAGCCAGAAAAGGTTGCAACAAATGCTACGCAGACTTTGAATCTGATCGACTTGACATTGGTTTTCAGCGTTAAGATTTCGCTCACAGAGAACATGTTGCTGAGGTACTAAGAGCATCCACAAGACAGGAGAGAGACAACATAGAATCAAAGTTTGGTGTTCGGAACTGTGAGTTGTTACGACTGCCATATTACCGGCCCATTCAGTTCATGGCAGTTGATCCTATGCATAATTTGTTTTTGTGAACTGCGAAAACCTTTCTGAAGGACATTTGGCTAAACAATCAAAAGCCATTATTGTCAAAGTCAGATATGGTCACTATACAAGAGCGAATAAATAGCATTCAAGTGCCTTCTTGCATGGGTCGTATCCCTAGAAAAATTGCAAGCAACTTCGCAAGTCTTACTGCTGACCAGTGGCGCACTTGGACAACTGTCTTTTTGCCTGTTGCTTTGCGGGATATGCTGCCAAGAGACCATTTTTGCTGCTGGCTCAAATTTGTGGATGTTTGTCGCCTCTTGTGTCAACGAGCCATTACAGCTGTTGATCTACAACAAGCTAATGACCTTATTCATTTCTTTTACAAGATGTCGGTAAATTGTATTTCGCAGAAAAAATATTACATCAAATATGCACCTTTACATGCACTTGTGTGATTCGATCCGTAGCTTTGGTTCTGCTCCAGCATTCTGGCTTTTTGGCTTTAAGAGACTCGATAGCATTCTGGGTGCTTACAAAACTAATAGGAAGAATATCGAAATGCAAGTGATGAGAAAAACATTACTAGACTTGGGAATGGATGACACCGTTCAGCCACTAAATGGAAAAGACATATTTGGACCGGTTTTTGAGACAATTCGAGGTGAAAACGAGTTTTGGATGGGAGAGGTTCTTCTTTACTCGATGTTAATAGATCACTGATTTCGGTAATGTATGACGCAGTCACAGCAACTCAAATAGATGGGCACACTTTATTGTCTACTGTTGGGCTATATGCCAAGCGAGGTACTATCAAATTCTGAGCATTTGATGAGTCTGATATCCAACATCTAGTATCAATGTATCGAGTTGTGTTCGGAGTGCCAATTGCTGCTTTGGTTGTGCCACGGATGTTTACGATGTTTCAATCGATGGAAATAGCAGAACAGATAATTGGCAGTAGAAATGGGAGTCATCCATAACTTTCACACATTCTTGCTAAATGGACTGGCCAAGTAAAAAAGATAGTGCTAGACGGTGAAGAGAGACCAGGACAAATTCAGCATATTGTACACCATCGCATATGTTGGAATGGAACATGGCACGATTCTTTGCTAGCTGTTGTACTGTGGGACTACAGACATGAAATAAAAAAATTGGTTTGATGGAGTCACGTTGTGGTGTATAAACCATCATGAAGATGCAGAACCATCTACGTACATGCTAGTGCAACAAATTGCATCTCTATTTTGTCTTGCATATGATGTTGTATTAGAGTCACAAGTGATGTTTCCTTGCCCTCTGTCTCTGAAATCTTGGTTTGTAGATTTCAGGTGTTATGTATACAGAAAGCGCTATAGTTAGCTATTCTAAATGGTGTGGTAATCTTAGGAAGAAACTAATTACATTCATGGACAACTTCGCTGCTGCTAGGTTAGTTGTCTCATAAAAATGCATAGTATGTTGATTTGTATAATAGATGTCTATTAATCATAGACAATGCTAGTGTCTTCAACGTTCAGATGCCCGCATTAACACACTTCAGTCCTATTGCATGCGCAGTGGCGGATCCAGGATTTAGCAAAGGAGAGGGCGCAGAAATGACATAATATCTATGACGTCACAAGTTAATATTTATGATGTTCCGGACACAATGCGCTATTAAATAATAGGTTTTGAAAGAAGGTATGATCCAGATCTGAGTGTGAATAAAAGACTGAAGAACAACTGCAACTGATCTGCATGATGGAAAAGTTTCAGCGAAGTGCTGGAGTCAGGAAACACAAGTGAATGCATAGCTAGTACATATATACACATTAGCTGACAATATACTCAGTATACCACTGATAGACTGTTGCCTGAACTTTCTTTCGGTCATAAAAAACTGAATAGGTCAACGTTATAACGATGGCAAGTTGGCAACAGAATTCAGAACACTTCCGGAAATCGCATATTTCTGTAACGTGCGTAACGCACTACACAACTACAGCACACAGGCTATAGCAAAAGAATAAAGCCTTTGCCAACTGGAGGGCGCCCACACCTGGATCAGCCACTGATGCGTAACAGCGCATGCATGTGTACAGTACGCGTGCATCACGAAATCATTTGAACACAATCAATTACGGCGTTAGTAGAGATTAATTAATGTAGAGTATCTATTATGCGGTAAAATATATAGTAAATTATAATATATAAATAATTTTTATTTAAATAAACTAACACAATAAAAGATGTGCTCAAATACTATTAAAACACTTTGAAAACATTTAGATAAGATTTAAAATGTGACCAGATAGATGCACAATATAATACTATATTTAGACAGAAACAATGGTGAGGCTAAATGTGTAAACAATTTTGATCAAAGTTTTAATGCATTTAACAGTGTAAATACGTTACCACATTTACCATCAGCTAAATTTAGTTTAAATGTGGTGTAACGTCATGCAAACATTTAGAGTAGTGTAAATTAGATTACATGACTAGACAAATATGTGGGGCATTCAGACTTTGTTTAGAGAAGACTAAATGCCTAGAAATATAGACTACTATATCTGCCTAAATGTATGCTATATTGTTCAGTGCGACTAGTACAAAATACAGGAAACCCGTGAAAAATGTTTTGCTGTTTATTACGTTGTAAATACTTTTTGATGTCAATTACTACGACTCCAAGTTTCTTGTTTTTAGACTTGGTTGAGCTATTCAATTTTTGCCAAAAATTTAAATTTATAAATAATCATTTATAAATTTCAAAATTTACGTATAAACAGGATGAAACCTACCGAAACCTACCCTAAATAAGCAGTACGTTTAGCATGGAGTTAAACTGTTCTAAACATGACCTAAACATAGTATCATGTTTACAGTGGCCTAAACATGTAACGAAACGTGCACTAAATCTATGTCATGTATTGTACTATGTTAGGCGAGCCTATACCTACGCAAAACATGACCACTAAGTTTGACACAGGTTTAAGCCACTCTAAACATAGCCGAAACGTAAACTTTCATCCAGTGTCTGTAAGAGACCTTACAAAGAATGAGGTTTCAAAGTTGAAGCTGCCAAAAATTAGCCCTAAAAAGGAATGATTGTTACAGTGTCGGATCCTGCACAGTTCAGCAATCCTCATCAGAGCCCAATGATTTCTTGTGAGTTATCTTGTAAGCATCTCATGTCAATACTCTTCACTCACAATGAAGCACAGCAGAGCAATCATGGAGCAGCGTTCTTGTTTGGCATCTTCAGCTTGCAGGGACTGCAGGAATTTATTGCAATGCATGAAGCAAAAGCCATTGCACTAGAGGTTTGTTATACCGTGTGCAATCCACTAGGTATAAAGTGTAATGGTTACCATGGTCCACCAGGTTGCTCAAGAGAGTGAGTGGTTTTAGGCAAGTTGTCATATCCCAAATTAATGAGATGTCACAACTCCTGATTCCCACCAAGTTCAAGTTTTCAAGGATGTTCTGTGGAATGAAAAACCTTCATCTCGTGTATCCATCAACTTAACTTGCTACCAGATATCACGACTTGCTTGCAATAGATCGGTTACAGAAGATATTTTACAAAACATGTGTGACATCATTAATCAATCCCAGCAGCAAACCCTCTGCCTGACACTTTCAGAATTCAACAAGATTAGATTGCAAGAGTACACCATGGCTGCTGTTCAAGAGAGACAAAGCATCAGTTTAGTTTTTATGATAATAAATGTGTCCATTGATGCTCTATTGGGCACTTTCATGGCATCCAATAAACTAATTCGTGGCAACCATTGGGTGGTTGTATCATATGATTTAAATGCCAAGGCATCATTTTACTGTGACCCATTGAGATACCCGGTTCCATCCGACTTGATGGTAGAAACACAGCAAACACACAACTGCCTGGAAGGACTTCTGGGCAAGCACACTGGCATGTCATTTCCTATGGTAGCAATGCACAAAGCAAAGTTTGACATAAATGGGAAACACGCCTGCTGAAGGCACTGCTGCAATTTACTTGTGCAAACCTGTTCATCTGCATGTGGTGTGATTGCTATGTGATTTGTTGCAGTTGCTTCCTATTGTCCAAAAAGAGTTTGGAAACATCTATGTTCTTTACAGTCTGCTGCCGCTGACATAACACAACCACACTTGGTGCTGTTTTACCATGCAAGTAAATATGCTCCTTTTTTAGGACAACCTTGGCAACCTGGATACTACGCCAGAAAATAGATATACACAATATAGTGGATATCAAACTGCAACCAGAAAAAAATTGTCACTTGGCAGAAAACCAAGGAAATATACGTGGAATTTTTTGGAACTTCCCAAAAAGGTTTGTTTCTACAGCATATGCTTGTATTCTTACAGTAAAACTCAAATATGCTATGTTCCTGTTTTCCAGCCAAACCGTGACAACATTAGTAAGGAGAAAGAAGACTCTATTGGTGAACCAAGACAAAAGAAACAGAGACTTGAGTCCAAACAGGTTCACAAAGACACTGCACATGTTCCTGAGGACACAGATTCCTTAAAAAAGACGAAAGCAGCATGCAACGCCCACATGGTACAAGACAAGGTACAAAACAAGCCTTTCTTAAAACTCAAATTCTAATTTCTAGTGCATGTACTGTCCAACCATACGTGCATCAAATAAGCAGGATACCATTTGTCAATCTCACAATAAAATTCTTACCAGTACATACATAAATGCACAATTTATAGTTTAGTAAGACTCTTGACCCAAAGACTGCAAAACAGTTATGACAAGTTACAAACTAGAACTAACTGTTCTATGTTTATAAACATAACTTACAGAGAGTTACGACAACCAATCTAACAAACAAGTTTGCCAAAGATGTCCAATGTGATACATCCATACGTATACACTTGCTTTAAAGTGTGAAGTACATACAAATCATTATACATCTATTTTAGTGCTCTAAAAAGGAGAGAAACTGCAACCATTGCCTATTATATACATGTAAGCAATTTTGGCACAAACAGAAAAGAACGCCAATCTCAAGGAACAAAGTACAACAATAAATATACAATGAACACTGCCACTCAGCCAATGAATGTCTACGTTAGTTCAGAAGTGATATGTCCTCCCAGTATTCAAAATTCCTTTTACTTCATATAGAGAGAAAGAAGTGCAGATGCATGGTCAAGTGGTATCATAGGATATTGGTGTTATAAATGTAGAATTTTTCACAAAGTTTCTCAAGACATTGAAGCATCGGCAATCAGTCATCCTTCTTAACAAACTTCAATTAGTGGACAGAAATAGACCATTTCATTAGGTCTTTCAACATACATGCATATACCATACATGCATACAAGCGTGCCAGTGGCTCAAACTGTTGTTTTTGTCTGCAGCTGAAACTAAATTTTCAGAATGAGTACTCTCTGTTAAAGAAGCTACTGTCTCTAAACAGACATCTACTGAAATAACAGAGAATGCCATGGTGACAGACTCTCAGGACAAAGAACATGCAGCCGTCGATGTGACAGACTCTCAGGACAAAGAACAAGTAGCCATCGATGTGACAGACTCTCATGACAAAGAACAAGTAGCTGCCAATATGACAGACTCTCAAAAGAAAGAACAAGTAGCCGACGATGACTGTATACCACCACTTGTGAAGAAAAGAAGGACAACCTACAACCAAAGTGTCAGCGACAATTTTCAAGTACCAGATGAGATCAAAGCTATAAAAGACAACAGAGTGGATGACAACTGTGACAAATTCCATCAGTTGATGAACTACCTGCCACAAAAGTACACCTGCAAGATTGATAAATTTGAAAGGATTGAAAGTGAAGGTTTCCTTGGTGCACCACCTATTGCATTTGAAGTTCATCTGTGGTTGACGATTTACACAGCAATTGATGCACAAACATGGATACAGCATTAGAAGAGAAAACAGAAACTACATACAGAGTAACCAAAGGAAATTCATATCGGATGAAAGGACAGAAAGTAGTATACAAAACAATTACACATTGTCAGGACAAACAGAAGAAACCCGCAAAAAAGACGACAGCAAGTAGCAGAGACAAGAAGTTTGGTGCACCAAAGGAAGGGTGTGAAAGAAGCACACGAGACAAAAAACAGGATGTCCATCCAACCTGTCTGTTTTAGTATTAGCAAAACAACATTCCTTAAAATACCCACAGTATCCATGCTCTGTCAAATTACACTTCAACCACAATCATCCACTGCACTCAGGACATGCATTAAGTTTTCGACCAGTGTCACAAGAAACCAAAGATGAATACATACGGCTATTTGAGAATGGAAATTCTGCATCCAGTGCAAGGCATGAGCATGTGAGACATCTACAATTGGAACATGATGGAAAGCCAGATATCCAAAGACTATTAGCTGATCAATCCACAAATCCTAATGTTCAAGATGTCCAAAAACTGTTTCAAAACTGGAGAGAATCTGCAGTGGGAGCTGAGAATGGCAAGGCCATGTTTGAGAGGTTAGACGATGAGGTAAACAGGTACAACATGACTGTTGCTGATGGTGGACAAGCATATATACAGAGGTACACTGCCACTCTGAGACAAAGACAGAATGGAGACAGCGAACTGCAAGAACATGCATATTCCAAGTCGAAGGTGGACCAGCAGCAACTTGAGAAACCATTTATTCTTGCCATCGTTACCCCTCTTATGCCAAGAGCGCACAAGCTTGTCTGACAAGCAGGAGAAATGGTCTTCTGCGATGCTACTGCAAGTCTGGATAGGCTAAATACCCCTATTTTTATCATAAGTGCAGCAACTGCTGCTGGAGCTGTACCATTAGCTGTAGTGATGACTTCAGAAGATAATATATAGAAACTTTAACACAGGCTTTTGAAACTCTCAAAACAGTTTTGCCATCAGACGCATTCTTGAGTCGAGGAGTAGAAATAGGGCCCATGGAATTTATGACTGATGACTCAACAAGTGAGCGACAGGCCTTGAAAACAACATGGCCTCAAGCTACACTGCTTTGTGTGCCTTTCATTTTTTGCAGAGCACTTGGCAGTGGCTATGGAATTCAACGTCAAGCGTTGCTGGTAATGACCGACTATTGTTTATGAGCATGGTATAGGAGCTGTTATTCGCAGATTCTTCTGAAAAGTTGCTTGCTGCTAAACAAAGAATTGACAGTGATGTAAAAGTTCAGCAAAACATTAAGTTTCGAAACAGGTTGCAGTTCTATTGGGAAAGGCGTGAAGAATAGTGTGTTAGCCTTAGAAAAGACTTTATAGCTCGAGGAAACAACACAAATAGCTACTCCGAGGCAGCACTTTGCATTACTAAAGATATAGTATTTGATCGACTGAAGGTCTACAACAGTATCCAGATGTTCCAATTTGTTACAACAACAATGGATCTCTACTACAAACAGCGGTTGCTTTCTCTGGCTAACAATCGTCTTGACAACTTCGTTGCTCTTCAATTTACCATTTCAGGTAGTACAGCAGATACAGTTTCATCTCATACCAACGTTAGCTCTAAATATAGATTACCTCAATAATAGCTGTGTGACAACCAGCAGTGTTATCAATATGTTGTCATCATCATCATCATCATTATCATCATCATCATCATCATCATCATCATCATCATCATCATCATCATCATCATCATCATCATATTCTATGCATTAGTAATTAGTACGTTGTTTACATTAAATGATCCGATTAGTAATGATTATTTAGAGTACATTATTTTGTGTACGTGTTTATCCAACTAGATAATGCTTAGTACATATTGTGTACACACACATATCATATGCTGTTATTTTAATTGTATACTACCCTATTAGAGTGTTTATCTGTTAATAAATCTTTTTAGTAACTTAGTAGTTGTGAAATAGAATTAAATTACCCGAGTACTTTGCACTTTTCTGCATATTATTTAATTGCTCACAGGAAATAAATTTGCAATAAATAGTACATGATTTGATGTATGCAGTACATGCAACAGTGTCAATATTGACGCATAATTCAATCCAGTTAATAGTGTGCGTAGCAAATGCACCCGAAAAAAGATTTATGAAAAATGAAAATTTGCTTAACTGCAAAGAATAGTAATTATAAATGACTTTACCTGTCGTCTAATTTATTGAAGTTGATTTGTGGCGAGAAAACCACGTTCAGCAGACAACAAAAAACTGAGGCCTCCTTTCAATAAACGGCGAAGGTTACTGCTCGAAAGGTGCGCAATAAGACAGCAGTTCGTTTATGTCAAAATCGCGGTTGCAAGATTTCCATTGACTGCCGAGCCTCGTACTACCAGACCACTGCAAACCGCGAGGAAGTGCATACGGGAACAGCTAAAGCCACACCCAACGGGGCCCAAAAAAATTCGCAACGCCAGGATGGGCGCGCGGTTCGGTGTGCAGTTACGCCAAGATGGGTGCTCAGTTACGCGCACTTGGGCGCGCAGTTACGGCCAGATGTGCGCGCAGTTGGGCGCGCAGTTACGGCCAGATGGATACACAGTTCGGAGCGCAGCTAGGCCAAGGTGGGCGCGCATTTACGGATAGTTACGCACAGCTAAGTATGTAGTGAGGTAACTCGAAATTCTAGTACCTTGCTCGTGCGGTATTTGATTTCTCTCTCACAATTTGTAGCAAGACCACTAGGCTGTAGCCAAGCTAATTTGCGCTCTGATCATGAAGTCAGGGCTGTAAGAAATTTCTTGAGAAACATTCTCGACATTAGCATCTCTAGACAAGATTGACGACTTGCTAGCTTGCGCTAAATTGTTCTGCTGCCATCTTTGGAACGATCTTCACCAAGTCCTAGATCAGTAATGACTGCTGCGACTGGCCTACAATTGTATACCAGTAACTTGGCAATCCTAGAGGGTTTGCTAGGGTTTTGAAGGGTTACGGTGGGTATTGGACTGCACTACGAACTCGTGCCGTAGTTCAGTTGAGAGCATTCCATCTGCCTGTTTCTCTGTTGTAGATATTAGTCTATAGATGGAGGGTCACGATATGTATGCTGCAAAATGCTGGCAGCGCTTTGCAACCGAAAATGTAAGGCAGAAGGCGTGGTTCAAGAGGTGTGGAGTTTCAAGCCTTGTGGTTTTACGTAATATAGAAATGTCTACTTGTTGCTCTTAATTAAGTGTTTAGTTTTAACGTGCGCTGGTGTAAGCAATTTAACTAAGTCTAACGCACGTTAGACCTCTACAAACTCCATTGCTGCATGGCGATTCTGGAACTAGGTAATAGTTTTGGAATGCAGTTCGCTTTGCAACAGGTAGGTTTACTCATAGGCTGTTTGGATGCATAGGGACACGAACGTATACTTCATGCATTCGCCACCGCCTAGTGAGGAGTGCGTCACATCGAGTGCAGACGATGGGCATAGGAAAGAGACTCTTTCGTTTCATTGGCCGTCGCTTTATCTTTGTGTCAGTTGTAAGTGCGACTGTTGTAAGCGGAGTCTATGTTGTACAGGTAACTTCATCTCTAGTAAGAGCTAGATAGATCTAGATGACACTGATGTTGCTTGTCTTTTTTGGTGTGGTCGTTGTTGCAGAAGTATAGAACTGTAAAAGAGTCTTTACCGAACTTGAGTTGGGTGTTCGACGCCACTAGAATAGCCAAAGACGGTGAGAGCTAGTCATTTCTCTTCTTCGTGTAGCATTTGTCTCTAGCATAGGCATGCCTGGATACAACTTTTTATTTCATGCAAGTATAAAAATATTTTAGAAAATGATGGGTATATGTACTTATCTCATTTATGCTCAGCTCCTACATCACATCCACCACTGCAAGCGATTTAGGTAAGAAGATTGTGATGTAGGTAGGACATGAGAATGAGATAAGTACATACCCATCGTTTTCTCAAAATGTTTATACACTTGTTTCATTCATTTTTTAGTTATGTAGATGAAATGGTAGTTTGTCTTGCTCCAATTAATCTATAGAAGTTCTATAATGGTAATGCATGTGCATTGGTGATTTTGATCTCATCGTGTTGTTTGATTTTTTGAATGATGCTGACTATTGTACATAGCAGCTGATAGATGTACGTTAGAACAGTGATTTCATTAATTACACTCAAGGGTAGCGGGTTGGCAATATTGACGTTGACGTTCATGTCAAAGTCAACATCTAATGACTACATCAATGCCAATATTGTAAACATGCCAGCGTTACCGACGTTGACATTGACGCAGGAATCGGAAGTACTCGGTGTCAAACACAAGCACGTGATCATTTTCAACCAATCAAGTGCACACTTCCGGAATCAGCAGTGGATGAAGCACTGGTGGAATATGTGAGGAACTACCCGTGTTATTAATTGGCAAATCTTGTTGAATGATTAAAAGGACTTAGGACTGAAAGAAAATGCTCGTAAAATTGTTCTTTCTGCCGGCGGCGCTAAAATATTCTTCTTATCTACTTTTGCCTCCTTCCAGTTGTTTGAACTCTCTTGCGTCTATGACGCAGTAGAAAAAGCAACACAAGAGTCACGTATAATGACAATATTTGTTTATGTTGAGCACGCTGGACTCAAGCTTCAGACATCTGATCTGTGCATCGCGTCGTGCATATATTGTGAACAAGTCAATGTCAATATTGTGAACCAGGCTGCAACAAGCACATCACAGAGACAGCACTCTGTTGAACATAGTTGTACATTTTCAACTATATGCAACTGTAAGCAGAATGTGAAAGTGGCAGCTGGGCTCCCAAATGGTAGTTTACTTTAGCTAATTACATGTAGCTGTTATCATACACATGACCGGAACAAAATGGCGTTGTGGCAGTACTATGTAAAATTGCATAGCAGCAATTGACTGATACTATAAGTAGACTTTCCACAGTTCTAGCTGTTGGGTCAGTGCAATTCCTTGGACAAGAGCAAATTGTTTCGTATGACTCTCGTTGTTGCAGCTGTTTTGATTGTGGCGCTAGCTGGCTGACAAAGTGAAATGTGATAGAATTAATAGTTTTTTACATTTTGATAGGCAGCTTCTGAGGTGCTTACTGTCAGCACTAGTAGTTTGGCTACCTTTCAGAATGTTTGCAGTCGAGCGCTAGGTGGCTCTGAGATCTTTTTACTGAGTTTTAAGAGATCTGGTATGCATGCATTTGGATAATTTGTATGAGCCGCCATTTTAGATTCTTTGCATCAAGGTTGATTGAGGTATGCACCAGAGAGATGAGATTAATCAAATCGATTTGTGAAGCGCAGCAGCAACTCTCATCGATAACACATGGACTATACTAGATAATAATAATAGTAATAATAATATTATATCCTATACAATCAACTTTGGATTTCATGACAGTCTATCTGAAAAACCTGTGTTGTTAATTTAAGGTGCCCTTATACTGAATTAGAAACACATTGTACCGTATAAGATGAAACATTGGTGGGAATTTATTTCGGTGGTTTGTTAAATTGACGGAAAAACGTATTGGCGGATTTTATTTTGGTGGTTGGCGTCGTTTTGTGAATGATAGATGTACAATTATACGTTATTAGCCACCCACTAGCTAAGTGGCTGCATCATGGAGGAGTTTGTGATTGACAGCTGCGCTTGTGGCCATCGCATTTCGGAAATTCCCTAACTCAATTTTCTCCAGACAAACTACTGTATCGATGAACAATTGCTGTGTCACGCAGAGAACGTGACCCGCATGACTTCTCTTGCTTTATCGATACCTTCACGGCCTCATTCTCATGTTTAAGGTCGCTACTAGGCGGGGTATAGGCACAACAGACGGCAAGCAAGGGTTACCGTCTTGTGGCCTCATCCGCTTAATGTACCTTCACATCGCCATTAGATATGTGATCCACGTGGGTGATGACATCAACATATCCCAGTGGCCAAATTAATGGTGAATTATAATTGGTCCTTGCCGAAAAATCAGCCAATCCCCAAAATAGATTCCTCACCAATATTCATCGTATATGGTCATTGTTCTTTGTTTCTGATGTTGACCTGAAACAATTAAGCTTTTTGTAATCTGACAATGTCTATATACCTGAAAAGAATCATTTTCTTTTGGAGTGTTTTCTTTGCCATAAACAACAGCACTTGTCCAAAAACAAAAAAGCTAAAAGCATTGCTAGTGTACGTTGTCTACAGTCTTAAAATGTGCTACTCATGTGATGTTTTCCTGTTTCAACACATTACGTATATTTGATGCAGGTTATATATAGTCAAAGTAAAGTGTTAAATTTGAGGTTGTTAATCAAAACTTAGAATACAGAAATTTTTGTTACTTTTGCCCTGTGCAGATGAATCATGTTGTTGAATGATGTGTCATACCCAATTATAACGACTCCCTCCTTCTCCATTGTACAGCTGTTGCACTACGAGGTGCCTCAGTGCATACGGGACAGTTCTACCTTTGCTAAAATGTGGTCCCACTGATGGGTCAACCTGAAAAGTTGCTGGTTGTTTTCGTTACATCCCGAGACCCTCTGTGAAGACCTCCTGTACTGTCAACAGGTCTTCCTGAGTATTGACACAATGTATTTGTCTCCAATCTAATCGTAACTTCATCAACACGTCTCGGGCCCAACAGGTTTGGCCCATTGCCTGTTGTTGTACTTTAATAGACACTTTAATAGACGCATTAAGACTCTTATGCAGTTTTGTTAATTGGTTAATGAAAGTTTAGCCACCAATAATGATTTTTTATCAGCCACTTGCAAACGTGATCTGAGATTAGTTTATGACCAGCTGTTATGATATTGATGTTTGAAATAAATATTGTGTTTATTATTATATTTTTAGCTCTTTTGTAACCAGCATGTGAATCCATCATTACACTGTGAGGTGTACAGCAATCTACGGCCATCCAGACTGCTGTTCCTTTTTGTTTCTTTTTCTTAAGAATCACAATGAATCATAGCTAGATCTACATTGATTACGATTACTCTGTCTTTGGATAAATTATCTATGCAGTTTGTGGATTGGTATTATTTGTCCCAGAATCAATCATCTTCAACCAAAGAAGTCAAGTTGTATACTGATCAGATGATCAAATCCTGTTTTGTGTGCTGTGGAACTTGCAACACTCTTTTTATTTGAAGAACCACATTGCAATTCTCTATGGTCCAGATTTGCAAGACAGGCAAAAACAGTTGTTGGTGCTAGTAGCATGAGTTCTGTAATTTTGGACATGACACTGTGTTCACCAACAAAGACAAATTGAGCGCGACTGGGCTTTGAGTTTCTAGGTAGAACACTGGTGTTGTCAAAGTTTTTGCTTAATTTGCACGGTTTTGAGTTTGGATTACTGAATCATCGAAGTTTGTTCACTAACACAATATTATTAGTTACATTTTTTAATATGTGGCATCACAACACTTTGCAGATAGAAAATAATGATGGTGACATTGACATCATGGACTTAAACTGGTGTAAGCATCATTACTGCTATTTCTGGATATTTGTTGGCCAATGTGCTTAGTCTGGATTTTTAACCTGAGGCGCACATACGCTACAGTTATAATAATACCGTTGTGGACGGCTGGACCAATGGCCGGACAATTGGAATGCAACGCATGCACAAATTGGTAGGTTTATGTGTACAAACATTAGCGCTTGAGCAATGATGAACATGGAAAGTTGTGAAAGTACAAGTGACGCTAGTACAGTCATGTAAGCTACACTTTACACTGAATGACTGACTTGTCAGTGGGAGTTGATGACTGCTGTGTCTAAGCAAAATTATTTGGGTTTATACAGGATTTTGTGTTGACATCATCTTTTGCTTTAATAATTCATACTCTTTGAAGTAGACTACATCAAAGCATTGAGCACATTACAGGTTTCTACTAAACTGTTGTTTTTAGGTTTAGGTAATGCTAAAGAGATGCTTGTTAAATTCAGTGATAAACTGAATTTTAGCAGGAAACATGGAAAGCAGGAGGAAGCCTTGTCAGCTTCTGACACTGGTGTGTGATGTTTTGTTGCCTCTGACAACTTATTGCTTTATAATCCTGTCTTTAATAAGCTGATGTTTTGCACTTTTTGTAGTGGCAGCTGCACCGGCCAAATCGTTTACAGGGAAAACATCATCATTTAGGGAGGAAGAAGTAAGGTAGTAGTGTTACGTTGTTTCGTTTTGGTAGTTGCAACTTACAGTTACACAATCGGTTGTCATTTGCTTGTATATGTTTCTGATGGCACCATTGAATACACAAGTTATAGCTAATGGATACTTTGAAATAGAAGAACCATTCCAACTAAGAGTAAGCTATATATTGAGTTCAAGAGGGAACTGTACTTTTTAGGTACAAAATAAATGGATCATCATTCGTTTATTCATATATATAAGTGTGACCCATGAGAGGGAGACAGTCTGGAGCCTGCCAGTGGAAAAGACAAAAACATTACAAAGTTGGCAAGGGCATATGCAAACACTTCATTTCTGTGCAAACAGCCCTGCTTGACAGAACAGCCAGCTCTAGCACAGCAGCTGGCCCTTTTATGTTCTCCGTTTTCTGTCATATATTGTGCTACACAACAATTCAATTCACCATAATATGTGATGAATGGGAGGAGTGGGTGTTATCAAAAGGGAACACACTTCAACTGTAGATAGAGATGGCAATGAACAAGCAAGAATGTGGTGATCAGCAAAGGCACCACAGTGTAGCAAATATCTCGTCACACAACCCGACAGCTAACTGCTAAACGTGGAGTAACACCACTTGGTTCTGCCCATTGTTACTGCATGCTAAGCTATACTCTAGGCTACAGTACATGTACAGTTAACTATACTATATACACCATCCATCTATCTATCTTGTGTTAGCTACTATTGTCCTCAATTACCAATATGGGGAACATTTCTTGTTGATCTCAACAATTTTATCAGCAACTTCTTTGACTAAGATCTATACAAAAGAGTGAGACTATTTTTCATGATTTATTTTTTCTATAGCTACTTTGTAAAGTGTATAGTTGTACAACACTGAATCTACACTTAACGTTGTAACTGTATGTTTTACGAAATTTGTGTTATTCAATCAATAGGTAGAAAGTTGGTGTATGCATGTTGTCATGGTAATGTTATGTGTGTTTGTTTTGGCTTTGTATAGTTGACAGAAAGACTCCAACAGGCACAGAACAATTTACTTGAAATGCAGGTGCTGTCATCCCAGCTATATTTGTGTACTAACTTGACGTTAGCTTTGAATCTGCAGCAAAATTACCAGAAAGAACTAGAACGTTTAGAGAAAGAGAACAAGGATTTGAGGCAGCGCGTTTTACTAACAGAACATGGTGATGACACTGGTAACTTACAAAACACAAAGGTTTAATATTCAACAAATTTTGTAGTTTGGTTGAAGATGTAATTTCAGATGTTGATTGATGCAGAAGTCTCTAATTGACATGTATTCTGAAATTCTTGACATATTAGGAGAACAAGACAGCAACTATGTGCAGGACCATCTACCAAGAGTAGCCAACAATAAACTATTTAAAGCCAGTCTTTCTTTCATGAGTGTTTGGTGGCATTCACAGGTAGTTGTTGTTGGTGATCAAAGCTCTGGAAAGACAAGTGTTCTTGAAATGATTGCTCAGGCACGCATTTTTCCTAGGTAAGCAAAACAGAGCTTGTTTTAAAGCATTAGGTGTGCTCTTGAGGTCTACTGTCTTCATAAATGATAATCTTGTCATTTTTCAATTTGGGTGTTTTGTTATTGTTGAAAGCAGTAATGTATGACTTTGTATTTACCTGATCTGAAAGCTTTTACCCTTCCCAGGAGGCTTGTTTTTATTGGCATTTGTTTGTTTTTGCACTGGATTACTCAAAAATGTGTAGATGGTATTTGCCTTTGATTGGACATCTTGCGCATTTGATTAGATATTTTGTTATAATTTGATTTGACGTTGTCCAGATTTGATTTGAGTGGATCGACAACAAATTGTTTTGACAAGTTACAAGATTTAGTAATTTGATTTTAATTTTGAGCCCAGCAGTGTACATGTTTCTGTGTAGTCCACACGGTGATGACTAGCCAATTCGATATAGATTGCAGGCATTACCGTGACCACGAACTTGATACAGCATGCCTAGTGGATATCAATGACCACCAGGAAAGCACTGAACGTCATCGTCAACGGACCGTTCGCCAGACCACAGAAACTCCCCAATGACTGAAACACGAGTCAGTCTTATGGATAAAGCTAGAGAAACATGAGAAAGAAAGATAGACAAGTTTCATAATTTACTGTTGTCACTGGGGTTTGAACCCCCAAACCATGGAGTGGTAGCCGTTGTTGCTAACCACTAAGCCACGGCGGTGACTGTTGCTATTATTATTATTATGTGTCGTGCTCAACCAGATCAGTCTGGTTTGTAAAGTCTATTACAAGTACCGGAAGCAAACCCTGCTTCAAGAGTACTTAGACCATCGTGGCTGTCTAGAAAGAAGACATGACCATACTAAGGATCCGAGTAGATCCCAGAAGCACTGTTTTCTGTAAGTGCTGCAGGTTGTGATGACCTGGAATAATGTCCAGCCACCGTGCAATACCTGTGTGCACTGTGCCCAAAGCTCCCAAGACCACCGGAACCACCAGTGTTCGACAATGCCACATGCGGCTTATCTTCACTCGCAAGTCGCTGTACTTCGCCAAGTTCTCAGCATGTTTCTTGCCAATGTTGCCATCAGCAGGACAGCTGATATCAATAAGAAGACAAGTGTTTGTCTTCCTATTTCTGAGACAGATGTCTGGACGATTGGCTTTGATCTTCCTTGCAGTGGGGATGGTGGTATCTTAGTGGGGATGGTGGTATCTATTATTATGTGTCGTGCTCAACCAGATCAGTCTGGTTTGTAAAGTCTATTACAAGTACCGGAAGCAAACCCTGCTTCAGAAGTACTTAGACCATCACGGCTGTCTAGAAAGAAGACATGACTTTACGAAGGATCCGAGTAGATCCCAGAAGCACTGTTTATTATTATTATTATTATTATTATTATTATTATTATTATTATTATGTGTCGTGCTCAACATTGTCATGCTCAACATTATTATTATTATGTGTCGTTATGCCTCTCCATAATGGGCAAGTGGGGTCTTTACCCTCATCTGGGCGCCCACCAACCCGGCAGGTGAGCCCAGCGGGGTACATGTTTCCGTGTAGTCCACACGGCGATCAATGACTAGCCAATTCGATATAGATTGCAGGCATTACGGTGACCACGTACTTGATACAGCACGCCTAGTGGATATCAACGACCACCAGGAAAGCACTGGACGTCATCGTCAACGGACCGTTCGCCAGACCACAGAAACTCCCCAACAACTGAAACGAGTCTTAGTCTCATGGATAAAGCTAGAGAAACATGAGAAAGAAAGACAGACAAGTTTCACAATTTACTGTCATCACTGGGGTTTGAACCCCCAAACCATGGAGTGGTAGCCATTGTCGCTAACCACTAAGCCACGGCGGTGACTATTATTATTATTATTATTATTATTATTATTATTATTATTATATTATTATTATTATGTAGTGTTTGAATCTATGTTTTTAGGGGTGGTGGGGAGATGATGACCAGGGCTCCTGTGAAGGTAAACAGCATGCAAAATTGTTTTCATTATTAGAAGATTTGTTTCAAGTTATATTTTGACCTCAGGTGGTTGGTTTGTGTAGGTGACAATGAGTGAGGGCCCACAGCATGTGGCACAAATTAAGGGAAACTACAAGATGTACGATTTGACTCGTGAGTCAGATGTAAGTTTGTGTAATAGACATTTGCGTGCGTGTGTGTGTGTGCGCACACACACACACACACACACACACACACACACACACACACACACACACTTCGACTTTCACTGCGTTTGTTCCAATGAGAAACAATGCAGGCCAAGGTCATCTTATGCTATGTTGGAGGAGTGGAGGTTCTCTGATGGCAGAAGTTTTCGTGGTTGTGAAGGCCTTGTTGCTGGAATGTTTGGTGGTAGTACTGACATGGGCTAGTCAGGGACTGACCATACTTCTACTTCTGGTAGTGACAAAGTCGGCATGGTTTACTGAAAATTACAGCAGTGAAACCACAGCCATTGAAGATGCAGTGTAGAGCAAACTCTGATGCTGTTTGCTTTGCTTTGTGGCGACAGTTGCACTTATCCTTGCTGTCTTTCTCTTGTTCCTCCTTTTTGAAATATACTTTTGTGTGGCAGCCAAGATTTTATTCCTCCACTCATTGCTATCTTTTGCTAGTGTCCTCCAAACGTTTTCAAGTTTGCAGTTTCTCAAATCCCTTAGTACTTAAATCATTTCATCTCATTCTCTGGCCTCCGACTGAACTTCTATGATGCACACACCTAAAGCTTCCTTGGTAGACGACACTCATCCATGCGCAAGATGTGATTCAATAGCCGAAGACGTCTCTAGGTCACCTTGGTGAAGATTCTTTGTAGGTGGGCTATCTTTCTGATGGAAAGTCTCTCTTCCTGTCCCATAGGGTCACTCAAGGATGAAGCGGAGGCTTCACGTCACGGAACTCTATAGACGGTGTACCTGTGGTTCCAGAAGTACTGCTGTTTCCGTACAGGAGAGTGAAAAGAACTACAGAGACAAAGATGTTCAGCTTGGTGGTGAGCTTGATCTTCTCCTGATGCCAAAGGATGCATTTAATTACCATATGACTGACATGCAAAATCATCATTGTATGTGCAACTCGATCTGTATGACATCTGTCACAGCCATGCATGCTTTGTGCTTAGTTAATTGTACATTACGATTTGCTGCAAATTGACTTGCATTTATGTGCTTTCAACTACTGATCAGACACAACTGAAAGAGTGCAATTTTGTGATTTTGATTCAAAATTTGACCAAACTTCCTCTCTTCCGTTCAAAAGGAGTTACATTTGGAAAGAAATTACAAACTTTTGAGATGCTTCGTTACATCAAGAGTGTTTCAAGGTTTATGTGTGTTGTATAGTTGCATGGCTTTCCAGTGGTCCATCTGAATTGGCATTAGCAAGTTTGTTTTTTGTTTGTTTGTTTTTCAAAGAACATTAAAATTTAATTAAATAAAACATCTTTTGCTCTAGAACATAAATGAACTTAGACTTCACAAAGTTTGCAGTTATACTGCTTCGTCATCTCTGTTTTATATAATCAAAGTACTACTCTTGAAGAAACAGCATTGTGGGGCTGAGTGTAGTGTTTCTTGATTAAAGGAACCTACCAGACGTCTTGTTGTAGTACCACATGCACATGTTTCAAGTTGGATTTTTGGGAAGAAACTATAGATACTGGTAGGCTTTATCAATAGGCAAATGTGCTTCTGTTATGCAACTGGAGTTTTGTAGGTGCTCATGTGGATAAATAGATAATTGGATTCATACTTTGATGACACTTGATCTTTCACACTTTTGACATTTTGTTCTCTTTAATTTCTTGTAGCCTTTGTATTGCATCTCAATTGTTATTTGTCTTAATTATTAATAAAGCAAAGAAGTAATCTTTTGTATTGTACTGCTCAGCTTCAGGCTCTGAGAAAAGAAATAGAATTACTGATGCTGAAGAGTGTAGAAGGAGGGAAGACCGTAAGTAGTGAGGTAAGTGGTGTCAAAACTGTTTACAGTGTTATAGCACTCTATAATCAGTAAGATCTATTTATGTTCGTTAGGTCATATCATTGACTGTAAGAGGGCCTGGTCTTAATCGTGTTGTATTAGTTGATCTACCGGGAATTATTAGTGTAAGAACTTCAGATATTGGATGCACAATGTAGGTCAGTTTGTCATACTACTTGACTCTTACTGTGGCAGACCGAAACTTCTGGGATGGCAGCACACACAAAAGAGGCTATTCTTGATATGTGTCGTCAACAGATGAGCAATCCGAATGCTATTATACTATGCATACAAGGTACAACTGGTAATGACTAGATTTATGTTTTGATTTAATTACTTGATTATAGATGGTTCTGTGGATGCTGAGCGAAGCAATGTGACTGAACTTGTTGGGAAAATGGATCCTCTAGGTAAAACTCAAGCATGTCTAACAACAGTACTGTAGATACAAACTGAGTTTATCTTTAGATAGAAACGTGAAGTATATGTCGATTTGTCTGTTTGTTTGTGTGTTTTCTATCTGTTTGTCTGTCTGTTTGTCTGTTCATTTGCATTGTTTTGGCTATGAGCCATCAGAAATGAGCTTTGTAAAAGTCACATGACTGAGTGAATAGTGAGTAGTATACTCAAAGGTGTTGCATTACTTCCGATCTACGTGACTCGTGTGTGTGTGTGTGTGTGTGTGTGTGTGTGTGCATGTGTGTGTGTGTGTGTGTGTGTGTGTGTGTGTGTGTGTGTGTGTGTGTGTGTGTGTGTGAATGTGTGGGTGTGTGACTATGTTCTGTCATGCATATGCTCAGGAATGTGCCATGCCCCTGGTGTGGATTGATCATGAATCAGTATTTGCCTTTGATTGTAACATGGCAACCACAGACAATGGTTGAATCACCAATCACAGCTGCCAATGTTCATGAGAGAGTTTTATCAGAACAGTCTAATTCATGTTTGCAGTTACCAGAGAAGTACCTGTCTGCATGGACATGGGCTGCACAATTGATCTCATTTTCATACATCTCACGCATACGTTTTACAGAGTCTCAATTATAGTTTGTTTGTTATAAATTGTAATTGGATTTGGGTGTTACAGGTAAAAGAACCATTCTTGTACTAACAAAGGTTGACCTTGCAGAAAGGAATGAAATCAACCCCAACAGGGTATGGTCTAAATTTAGTTGTCAACAGATCTAACTGTTGTTGGTACAGTTATATTTCTTGAAGTGGCTAGCGGTCTGGCAGCCACGTGTCAATGATGCATGCGCAATGACAATGCTTCTGACGTTTCCTCTGCATGCGCACATACAGTCCAGCAGTCACGAAGCAGAAAACAACGTTTTGCTAGAGTGTGTTCAAGTTTAGTGGTGTGTCATCTGCTAACATCATGTCATCATCACCCACGCAAGCGCAAGTTTGCTCACCGTCTGACATTATTCCCATGTTTCAATACTCGCTCCAACACTATTGCCGTTACACTTCTATCCTGTGCCGATTGGTTTAAATGGAGGCTGTAAGGCAAGGGGAGCAAAGTGGACTAGTGGGCGGGAGCACCTAGTGGGCAGTATACTGTGAACCATCCTTGCCGTACTGGCATTGCGAACAGGAGTTGAGATAAATTTGTAGGGGCGGTAGTGCTGGCTTCTATCCTGTCCACGGTCAGTGGAAGGAGCGGTTGGCAGTCGGTGCTACAAACATGGAGTGCTAAACCTCTAGCGTCGCAGTCTAGACATCCAGCTGTCGGACCGCCACTGCTAATATTTCTAAAATGGAAATGCATTTCTTGTTTTATTGTATCATGAAGCCTGTTTGGCACAGGCAGTTGTGTGTATGGTGCTATGGCTCAATGCAGGAATCTACTGTCAGCTTAATTAATGGCACTGTAAGTAGAGCTAAAATGAACATGCAAGTTAAGTGCCGGTAAGCTAACCCTGGTGCATATTTGCAGCTAGTTTTAGTGTCAATAATTTATTGTACTTAGACTATAGTTAGAGTACAGCAATTGCTGGTAGTCTGTTTCTGTTCCTCTTTTGCCGTCATGTCTCTGATAGTTAAAAATATTACTTTGGATTGGTCACCTGATGGATTTGATCAGACATTGCCAAGAGTATTTTATGTTGTGGTTTGCACCAGAAGACAGAACGATTACAGAGCTCGATTTTAACAGGGGGAAGGGCAAAATTGCACCCGAGAAGGATTGATTTGCTTCTGTTGTTGCCAAAAAGACACCATATTGGGCACAAAGTGTTGCCTCCTGAACCCACTTGTGTCAAATCAAATTTTCAGCGTTGTCCAGAGTCGTATGTGTTGTGCCTGCATTCGGCTGTTACGTATTGTTTGCGTGTCATTGTGTGATAATGACATGTCGTCAGTGCAATCTTTTGAATTGCTGAGGACATAATGTTGTTTCCCGAGACGATGCTGAAAGGCAGTCTCAAGTGATGGACTCTGCTGACAGTGCTACAGCAGAAGAACCACCACCCAAACAACGAGCAGCTTCTCGAGTACATTTAGCTAAGTGTCATTGACTGACAAGCAACATCCTTTCTTTGGATTGAATTGGAAGAGGAGGGTGGCGTAGTCGCAAAGGTTTTCTGCAAGTATGCAGACAAAACTAGATCTCGTCTGTGCCATGTCAAAAGCGGTTGGTATTAATTACTGAAATAAAATAGTTTTGTTGCAGAGGCAACATTGCCACCATATCAAAGAAAAAGTGGCACATGGAGGCAAAGAGCAGCTTAGAGTTTCTTAAAATCGAGGCTTCGATTAGGTTGTCGAAACTGGCTATAAAATCTAAATGATATCAAACATAGAGTGGCTTGAAGACACTTCCCATTACATTATATAATTATTGGATGTTGCACTTGTCAATCTCGCTAATCTAACACACATTCTCTAATGAAAATTTCCTCTTTTCAGACCTGTGCTATGTCTGTGATTGGTGATCGAAGAAGGTTCGGTCTCCGGTTCTTTACTTTTTTACACTGGTGATACTGTTACTTATACTATAATGTGCAACATAAATTGGAGAAAACATCATTTAAGTGTGGACTCAGGTCACTTAATAAGAGGTTAAGTTAAGTGATTAGGATACCATGTGTTTCCATAAATTGATGTCATTATAGTGATGTAATTGTTGCAGCGAAACTCTGTTGACTCGTATAGTTACAAACTGCAAAGTATGTGTGCGAAGTGTAAATTATTGACTTTTGTGCAATTGAGGTTAATGTATGACTCAGGGATGGCTAGATAAACTAAAGTGAAGTCTTCCATACCCATAAATACGTGTATGACTGTGTTATATGCTTTCCTTATATTTATTGTGCCATGTTGACTCACAGTCTTGTTTGTCAGTACACGTATGGTGTTTGTAACTATTTGATTATGTTGGTTTCTATGCACTTGTTAAGTAGGTTTGCCAAGATTCTGTACATGTGTATTCACTGTATTGTCATGTTCATGGTGCTGCTTTCTGTAGATTAAATCTATTCTTGATGGCAAACTGTTTCCAATAAAGGCATTGGGACACTTTGCAGTAGTCACTGGCTCTGGTATGAGTATCAATCATAATAATTATTAGTAGTTTTTCACTTTATCATTACTTTTCTGTAGGGAACTCTAGTGATGGCATAGACAAAATTAGAGATTATGAAGAGAGTTTTTTCAAATCATCAAATCTTTTTCGGTAGGTATGGTTGTTTATAGCTAGTCTACATTGAGTACCTTCTAAACCATGCAGTAACTGATGTTTTCAAAACACAATGGTTCTACTTTTTAGACAGCCTTTTCTTATACTAGCATGTGCAGTGCACAAAATATAACACTTGACCTAATGACGTGGTTACTCTTACCAAGAAGACTATATCGAAAATGTAATTTTTACCAATATGATTAACGTGCTAAGATTTGGGTATGCATGCAAGGCCCTGAATTATAAGAGCAAGATGTCTTGTCCACACCTTTTTTGCTATCTCTCATTTATATATTTATAGGGTCATGCCCTTCTTTGTAAAGTAATATGATATGTTGTAACTGCAGATCTGGTGTTTTGCAAGCTAGTCAGCTGACAACTCGTAGTCTTAGTTTTGCTGTTTCTCGTCTGTTTTGGGATGTGGTAAAAGAATCTATTCAGCAGCAAGCTCAGAATTTTCGAGGTACAATGTTTGATGACTTGTTTAGGTATTGTTGCAGTTGTTTGTTGCTTTGACATGCAGTGACATTTGAGTACATCTACTGCATTTTGCATTTCTTCTGTAGTCTGTACTAATTGTATGATATAACTGTTGACTAATGAGGGCTGTTGAGAGTGAGATTGTATTTACCCGAGGCATGCTAGGGTACAGTAGGTATAGGGCAGGTCATGTGATGTACAACTGGATGACTTACCCCACCTACTGCATAACACGTGACTAAATAAATAATGAAAACATATGATGTTATTTCAAATCGTGCACGTGTCATTTGGCTGCGTCCTCATCTTCATTTCGACCAGTATGCTAACCCTTCATGATGATCTCTAGGTCTGGCATTCTGCTTACTAAATTATCTAAGCTTTTCCTGACTAATTACATTCAAACTGCATAGCAGGGGGGTTTGCACTTTAGTGCTTCTTCATTACCTTAATTTTTAACAAGTTTTCTTTGTTCTAAAACAAGTTGTTCTAAGTTTTTAACTTAAAAACAAGTTAAGTTTTGTTTGTTTTGCTTTGTTTTAGCAAGTTGTTTTTTTTTTACTAAAGCTATTCGGTATAACTTGGAGACAGAGTGGAAGAACACTTTTCCAAAGCAAAGAGAACTAGACCGGGTAAAGTAGTACAGGCATTAGTATGTGGACACATGAATATGTTTGTCCATTTAGAATGAACTATTTGAAAAGGGAAAGGAAGAGATACTGGATCAAATAACCAATCTTTGTCTTATTTCTCCACAGGAGTGGTTAGGCTAAATACTCGTACATGTATTGTGGTCATTATGACTGCAATGGTTAACAAGATTACTACATGTATAGGGAAGACAGCTTTACATCTCTTTTGACTCAGTCTATTTCAGCTCACTTGGTAAACAACATATACATTCCTGCTGCAACACGGGCCATATCACAAGGGTAAGATGCTTTATTGATGTTTCAATTACGTTTGGCTACTATTCTTGTTGGTTGTACTGGTTTAGTGTGAGTTAATCATTATCTCGGACTACTGTACATATAATGATAGCATGGGAGATGCAGTCATGAATTGTATATATTACATTTACAATTCATAGTACATCCTCAATTATCTGGACTTGTCTGGGGACAGGAGAGCAGTTAGATTAATTGAGGTTTTACAGGGGTGTGTACACAGGATTTTATGGGTGGAGCTTCCAAACGTTAATATCAACAAGCCAAATTAATTTTTGGGGGGTTAACATTCACATACACGTCTTAATTCAAGCCTGTTGTTATTGCTTAGCATCAATGATCTAACTATCTTCTTAGGTTCAACTACAGTTCTGAAAAAGGATCCTACAGCAGTTTTGCTAGCAGTCTCTTGCACTAACAGTAAGGGTGACACCCACCTCTTGTTGGGGTTTCCGGACAACCTGGAAAAATGCCTGGGTACGCCCATGGTTCAGATAATCAAAAGTTGGTAAATCTCCCTCCAGTCATGTCTCCATACTCTGTCTGCACAATGCTTGGTTCAACTGATCATCATTGTCTGGCTTCATTGATTTTCTCTTATGAGAAACAACATCTTTCTCGATGGTGTTTGCTGTTCTTGCTATCTTTCCTTGCAATTTCTTTATGTCAGAGTCAGAGATAGCTGGAGAACTTTGCAGCAAGAGCACAAGCCTTCTCAGTTAGCTGCATCTAGCCTTCTGATCACTTTTCTGTTCTGAGCAATAGTTAGGACCACATGCTTTTGTTTGAATGCTCTTTGAGATATTTTTGGTCTTGACCATACTTCCTACTGTTATCCAGGAACATGAGAGTTGGGAGACACAAAAGTTGTCGAGATAATCTGAGTATTTGAGATGCAAATAATCAAGGGTGTACTGTATCTCTTATTTTGAGAGGCACTCAGTGCATGCAGCATTAGTGAGGCACCTGTGTGCCAAATATGAAGGTTTGGTTGGTTTATAGTTTTGCTAGCTATAGTATAGTATACTCAACTATTAGTTTTAATTGTATAAATTGGTTGCTGTAAGTTGTCGTCAGGACCTGGTTGAGTTGGCTAGG
The DNA here is from genome assembly GCF_963422355.1 of Corticium candelabrum. Taxonomy (NCBI): domain Eukaryota; kingdom Metazoa; phylum Porifera; class Homoscleromorpha; order Homosclerophorida; family Plakinidae; genus Corticium; species Corticium candelabrum. The sequence goes on along the minus strand of NC_085091.1, from coordinate 8,508,323 downwards.
AAACATAATTTCCTCTGCTTAATTAACTACCATATAGTACTTTCTAGAACTTGTGTTGACAATGTTGACAAAGCATTAGTTATGAGAGATGAGTGTGACTATTGTCAACAGTGTTTTATTTGTATTTTGATTTGACATAATGAAGTGTTTTTTCTTTATGAGGTTTTTACAAGGATTTACCCAGCCAGTATTTCAGACCTGTCAACTTTTGAAAAGGCAAATGCGTGAGACAACTCAAAACTTAAATCTTGATTGCACCTATGTCAAGCACGTGCAGTAGACCACCTAAGGCAAAGGTGACTTTGCATTGAGGCTAGTGCCTTACTGTGCCATAATATTAGTATGTATTTATAATATTGATTGCTCACTTGGCTTACACAGGTTACAGCTTAATTCTCCAACAATAAACTGAGAACTATCTGGAACCTTGCAATAATTTAGGAAACGTCACCTGCTAGTCAAAATGCATGATATGAGGGGTACGTGTGATGCAGACATGAGTGAAACATGCAAGGCCAAAATGAGTGAGTCTCAAGCATGAGAGTTGACAAGTCTGATATTTAGAGAGTTTTATCTCCAAGGGTGCTTAGTGAGCTTGCTTTGAAGAATTGTTGGATATAGAATGGCACACATTTGTTTTCCAGAAGATTAATTGGTTTCTGCTGAAGAGGTTATTACTCTAAGTAGCCATTGCTCATGCACACACACACACACACACACACACACACACACACACACACACACACACACACACACACACACACACACACACACACACACACACCACACACACACATCACTGTGGATGGGTACATGAAATTTCTTTGATTAGTGAACTTACTGTGTTTATTTGCTGATGCTTAATTGCACATGATCAATTCTTGTTAGACATTTCAAAACTCAGATTGACATAAAGTTGCGTGAATGGGCAGAAGGACATCTACCAACTCTGAGCTTAAAGGTTTCTTTTATTTGTGAAGCTTGCTGTAGCTGCACATGTGGTTATGTTGTTCGACGTCCCAGGTTGGGTTGCAAGCTCTAATGCATGAATTTGAGAAAATTGTCAAGGTACTGGCAATTTGTTTTGTGTTGCAAGCGTCATGCAGTTAGTTTCTATTATTGTGCTTGTTGTTGCAGGAAAATGCAGCACAGAATGCATTAGGCAAAGTATCTCAGGGCTTGTTTGATCCTCTCTGTGAAGAAGTAGTGCGAGAAACAAAATACAGACATGTGTGGGAGACTGGAGATAAAGAAAAACTGGTTTGTGAAAGGTTGGCTGTGTTGATGCATGGTAATCTGTTTGTACTGTTTCTTATTAGCGTGTAATCCAAGTTAATACACTTGAGGATCAAACAGTACAGGAACGATGGCAGTGGGAGTCAGCAGTGAGGTATATGAAAAGGGTATTAGAAGCTGAGCAACACTTAGGTGAGAGCTTTTGGCATTAAATAATTTACGTGGGAAACTATTTAGTGACAATGTTGTGGCACAGGGGGTGTTTTGGACTCAAAATTTTAGCACTTCACTTTGTTAGATTTACTATCTGTTTGTGTAATAGCGGACTGTGCAAGTACTTTATATTTTGACTAAATTAATTAACATGCTGTCAGTGTGTAAGAAAACTTTGTTGGAGACATGCAATGTGCCATATTTGATGAAATGGATAGATTACACAATATGGTGTGAAATGGCATGCAATGAGTTTCCACTTTCCAATTCAGTGACATACTTGACCACATTTGTTGATTAAGTTACTACTGTAATATAATAATCTGTTCTGTGCATCTAAAGTGTCTTCCATACATGTTAATAGTATTTTCAGTTTGTAAACTTCATAATTATGAGTGTTTGGGTTTTGTCTTTACCAAGTAAAAATCATGTTGACAACACATTCACACAACAAGCATTGTAGGTGTTAGGTTGCAAGGCCCTATTGTGACCATGTGTATGTGAAGACCACAGGAGATGTGTGAAACAAGAGTTGTAGTGGTTACATGACCCAGAGGGTTTCACAACTCAACTGTGCACACTTTCTTGCAGTAAATTTGGACCTGAGACTCTGCAGGTGGAGAATGGCAAAAAATTCTCGCGTTCCCAATCTGTTTTAATTTGGATTTCAACTTTTGCCTAAGCTTGTGTTGCTTGTCAATATTTCCATTGTTCAGAATGGCATGACATTGCCATATGACACTGTGTTGACTGTGGCTGGCAAAGGTGATTTGTTAATTAAAGATTTATTGCATCTCCATTACTATATATAGTACGGTGTAGATTATGATGTCATGTTCACTGTATATCAGACTACTTGGCTGTGAATATAATATGCTGTGTAACTGTTATCAGTACTAGTCTTGAACTTTGTATTAGCATGACAATCATACACACTACACTTTGTGTGTCTTCAATGTTCTTTCTTTACCAACTACAGGAATGCATGTCCCTTGGTAAAATTTACATTCTGAAATTGTATTGACATTTACAGACAGCTCCTAAGATAGTATCCAATTAACAGAGACTGTATTTACTTGTAATTTGTTCATAAATATGTATACTCTAAATTTGCTTTTTGGTATAGCCACTAAATAGATTGGGCTACATTGACTACAACTGAGCAATTAAGTGATATTAAAACTTAGTTTTACTCGAGCAACTTGTTCACTGGAAACAAAGTGCTTCATTACTTTGCATTGCATATCTTTCTGGCTGTGATGGCTACAGTGACCTGCTGCTTAGTTGGTAAATTCTATGTAAATGTGCAGGGTGTACACTGTATATGCAACCAGGAACACATGCTACTCTCTCTGCCTTATGTCAGTTTGTTGGTTTAATTGGCAGGTATTTGCAATTCTATATTTTATAGCACAACAAGCTGTTAGTGACCTTGTTGGGCCTGGGTCATTTGAGAAATGGTTGTATTGGAAGTCCCAAAGCCCTGAACAGGTGTCTTGAGTTTCTATGGCGATGTATTTAATTGTGTTGAGAGGTCATCATCTCATAGATGAAGCGAGCAGTTACTAGGGAAGAACTCCTTAGTCTTACCAGGACTGACGAGGTGATCGAATCTGATATGCCTGTCTGGAATTATGTGCTCTTCTACCTATCATATGTCTTACCTGAAGGAGTGTTCCGCTGTTTTGTCTACTGATGAAATCACTGCAGTTCGCAAGAACTTGCAAGCTAAGAAGACCTCAGTCACAGATGAATTTGTAGGTTTAGATGAGAAGAGACCCAAAGATAGTGTGTAGTCTTATCTTGAGAATGCACGCAGATAGTAGAGACTTGGTCTCACGTTTATCGTGAACAGTTCTTGGCCAATTCTCTTAGAACTGCTGAAGAGTGTCGTCGTGCCTTTTATCACAGACATTTGGCACCTGTCACAAGCAAGGTGAATTTGTCTATAGGTTGATGAGGTGTGTTGTGATTATGTGTGCTGCCCGTGTTAGTTGAACTGTGATGACGTGGTATTATTCTGGCGAATCCAACGAATGATACAAGCAACCAGCAACGCGTTGCGCCAGCAGATCATGAACTCAGAAGGTATACGTATATAGTTGTAGTAGATGGATAAATATTGCTGACTTTAATTGACCCATTATTGACAGCTCGAAGATTAGAGAAGGAGGTTAAGCAACTGTTAGAGACCATGGCCTTGGACAAGAGTAAAAAGCATCAGCTAATCAATGGAAAGAGAGTCGATCTGGCAGAGAAACTGAGTAAGTCCCCTTACTTAATTAATTGCTCCTCTTACATTTACTTTATCATTTTCTGTATCTTGTCCTTGTGTAGAAAGGGTTCGGTCAATACAAGACAAACTATTTGCATTTATTGATGCTCTGTCTAATGAAAAGTGAGACGCTTTTATGTATTTGTTTCTTTGTTGTGTATGTCAATATTGCCTGCTGAAGCCGCAGGCTGTCAAAATACAGTAGCAATCTAAACAGATGCCATTAAAAGCAGAAATCCTCTTCATACTCAACTTGAAACATAACATTTAGTGGTGTCCAAAACACTCTGATGTCAGAGTCTAGCAAGGGCCATGGCTTGTCTCCCTCCACCTACACAGTAGTCTACCAAGGCCTCCACACTTCGTCACCCTGCAAGATACCCTTTGGAAAGCCTGTTGGTGAAAAGTGTCCATAAGGCGTTAGAGCGAATGTTGTTGCAGACTCTGGAGGTGTCATGGGAATCCAAGGTAGAACTTCCGTCTTGGCAGACTGCATTTCTGGTTGTGTGTGTCTGGCTGACTGAGATTGTGACTGATGAGTATCGCTAGAGGATCTAAATGCAGGTATTAGAGTGGAGGTTTGATCGCAAAATGGGCTACCAAAAGCTCCTGAGCTTTGAAACGACAGATTGACAGGACCATAGACTCGTTGGTTAGAACTGGGCTGCCAACCATCAGACGTTTTCACTTCATTTGGTGGAGAGCAGAGAGTCGTGCGAGACACGCGCTCGGAATTGTAGTGATTCCCATGTGTTGATGACACGGGTAAAGGATACGGCAACTGGTGGGCGCGTGCTTTGCTAGCTGCCTCACTCTTGAGTTGCAACAATTGGTTGGTGCTGCGACATCGCACTTCCAAATGGGCAAGGATGCGCAAACGCACTGCTGAGTCCATGTCAGGGCACGACATCAAGTAGCGCGTCACTTCTGCGGCACATTCGTTGTATCCCTGGCGGTACCGTTGGATGAGATTCTCCTGACTCGGCGGCAGGGCTGTTAAGAAATGGATAAAAGCGTTACGATAAAAGAAAGAGGTTGCGAATAATTTAAATTTCATATTCAGGGGTAGCGCCTGAACTTCAAGAAAGTAAAGAATTCAGTGAAAAGTCGCATGACATTCACCTGACATCCTTTGGCGTTGAATTGAACGAAGATGTTCAACGGTCATTTCTAAAATATCAGCTTTCTCTAGCTTAGAATGACGAGATCCCTGCACACAAACAGGTCACGTCAATTGAGAAGACCTGGTTTCCTACATTCCTAGTGATTCAGAAAGTGTGAGTGGGATTCTGTCTGACTCACCTCCATCTTCAATGTCGACAAAAGCAAATTTCTCAGCTCGTCCAGACTTGCGTTCATCCTTGCTCTTCGTCGTTTCTCCACGTCTGGCTTTGAATATTTCACTTGAGCCTAGTAGTCATGAACATTTTAGTTGCCTGAAGCTGCTCATGCGTCACTGACACAATATAGACTCACAGGTTTCGTTACATGTTGCTGCAATGGCTCCCTGTTTGTCGACATCTTGCTTTGTACACTTGCAAGTGATGCAGCGCACGATCCTGTGTTTATTGGCAGTAATGACACGAGCGCTCCACACGTAGTGAATTATCCATGCTCAGAGCGGGTGCATTTCACGCCCTCTAATTATTATCTAATAGCCAGCGGTCACACTGAACCAATCACAAGTTTGTATTCTCAGCTTAGGCCCGCCTATGTGTTTAGATTTGAGATGGGAGTGTGTGACCGTTGGGGCGTGAGGTGTTATGCGTGAGACTAGGTGTTGGTGATTGGCTAATTGTTACTTGCGGGGTGTGCAGTCACACGAATGATTCGACCTAATTAGGACTGGATTTCCGCCCACTCATGCCATTACGTCACCGATACTCACGGGTTGTTTGATGTGGAGTTCCAGTCGACCATAACAAGTCCAGTTGATAAACAGCAGCTGATGTCCGGCTATTCAAAGCATTTGTAATTCACTAGGTTGACTAGAAACAAGACACAGAGAAGTCGTAGTTACGGTTTCTGTTTTACCGAAAACTGTTTTCCTAGCAAACTTGCGAAAGCCAGATCTGCTAGCGTGATGATGAATAGGCAGACTGTCGCGTTTTCTGCTGTTGTCGTGGGACGGACGCGTGCACGTGATGTCCTAGTTACCTCCAAATCGATCAATAACAACAGGACGCTGTGTGTACGTTGACGCGCGTACACCACTCTACATCTTGTGTAGCCTAGTACGCTTCAACATTTACTTGTGAGGCGTTTCTAGCAGCGTAACGTAACAACTTTGGATGGCGGAAACGTATACATCTCTACACAGACCGGAACGAACTGCGTCTGCTACATCTGGCAAGGACCTACTGTGCAGTGGGTTATCAGGAAGTGGTTCTGACACCGGACCTGCTGCCACGAGCGAGGCCAGAGCCGTACACGAAAGGGGCGGGGTTGACGAATTAGACATTAGTAAATCTGCTACAGACGATGAAAAAGCTTCTGTAGGACGAAAGACGCCAGGTATCTCTCAGTTCACTGCAAAAGTCATTCTGGATAGACAGTACTGTTATGTAGGAGTTGATTGTGAAAGGAAAATTTCTTTTTTGGACTTGGATGATGCTGCAACCGGTACCAGTGTGTCGCGTGGCCAGCTGCAGGTGATAGTGGAAACGGGTGGCTCTAGTCTCGACAAAGGATTGCGGAGAGTGCGTACAGTGCCAGAAAATTTATTGACAGACACAATAGAGACTGATAACAAAAGAAGGCCAGCAGTTCAGCGGGAAAACAGACTTTCTTATTGGAATGAACCGAAGTATTACCCTGATGACTCACAGTCAGGTACGCATGACAATGAGGTTTGTATAATGATAGCCGTCTTTAGTTTAGTGTGTTGTCTCTAAACAGTTGCTAAGTCTGTTGCTTTAAAGCGAGTAAAACAAAATCTAGAAGAATGGGAAAAACAAATTGTTCACATTGAGAGCTGCAAATTTAGATCAGGTCATCATTTTTAGTGATATTCATTACTCAGTGACCAACTGAAATCTGTATCTTTCTAGACAAGCTGCTAAAGCATGAAGTACAGAAGCGTAACAAAAAGATTGCAGGACTTGAAGCCTCAGTTGAGCAGCATCTGTCTGAGATTGCAAATCTATCAAATCAGAAAGATCTGGTTTCAAACCAACTGGTAAAAACAGTTTTACCATTTCAAGATATACAAATACAACCATTTCTCTGAAACATTTTTTAGAAAGAGACATCAAAAGAGTTGTCTATACAAGAGAGCCAGGTCAGGTTTGGGTCCATGCAGTGATCGTTATGTTCAAACTGGTTGCAGCGCATATACTTTCCAGGTACACGAGCTGACTCATGAGGTACAAGAGTATCATACAGCATATGAAGCAGCTGAACAAGACAAGCAAGGCCTGGTAGGATTATGGCTTGAATATTCTTGAAACACGTTTCACACTAGGTAATATTATTGTAGAGTCAGCAGCTGACTGAGGTGAGTGAAGAGTTAGAACGGAGTGAAAACGTTCGGAAACGTCTGAATGAAGAGGTAACTGAACTCCAAGTACAGCTGGACATGGAAAGGCAAAGGAGCAAATCTTGTACTCTGATTTAATCTTGAGTTGTCTTTTATATTGACAGTAGTGTCATTTTTATATTCATTGCTATTCTTTGCTACAAATATTGATATTAAATTTGCAAATGTTGGGATTTACAGAACTACAATTTTTTCTACCTGTACTACTAACTGCTTGCAGCATGATTTTCATGTTAGCATGAGGAACTTTTGTTTCAAAGAATTAAAGATACAAACGACCTCAAACTGACAATTGTTCTCTTTTTGGAAGGAGAGCTAATGGTAACTTGATTATACTTATTGGATATGTACATACCTGTAGTTCTATTCAAAGCCAAAACGGTTATTGACTTGGTTGTCCAATCTTCTGTTTTGTCTGATGTAGAAGAGTGAAGTTTGGGTCATACCAAAGCCAAGTGAAGAAGGCTGTTAATAGATTGTGAAACGAATGTTGTTATTGATAACATATAATTACAATGTATCATCACTAGAACAACTTCACAATTTCGTTATTTCAATCTCAATTGTGTGGAGCTCGGTATCCGTGCATGTATAACTCCCACCTCTCAGCAGTCATATTCCACAGCAAAGTGCTGTGATCGATTGTTCCAAGAGTCAGTAGCTGCGTAACATGGACAATGTGATAGTCCCAACGAGCCACACGAGGAGCTGAGTACAAAGAAATATGCCTCAAATCATACGCTGTGCGCAAACCTAAATCATAAAGCAACAGGAGTTTCCGTAATGATGCTAGACCTTGCTCATACAGTCGTTTTGCATTGGAGTTGACAGGATGAGAAGCAACTTGACTTAAATCATATAAGCCAATCAGAGAGTACATAAAGCCATTGAGAACAAATGATGGTGGTTGAGTTGGGTATTCTTCATACCATGGGATAGTACCAGCAAATCGAGCCAGTACTCCTCGATTCTCCGACAGTACATCAAAAACTTTTGTGGCCTTTAACGCTGCATCAAGATATTTTCTGTTTCCAGTGTGTTTATAAAGTCTACATAGACATGACATCGCTTGCCCTTGACCCATTGCTGAGTACCATCCTGGTGCTACAGACATACCAGGAACAATTACTCGTTTGATATTGACTGGCCACCCTCCATTTTCATCTACATTGTTCACTAGCCAATCAGCTCCTGCTTTCATTTGGTATATGTGTCCCTTGTCAAGTAATATCAAACTGTCAAGTTGACCGTGACCAGACAAGGATATGCTCAAGAGACGAACAATGTTCCACTGTCTGACATCTCGTGCCTTACTTGGTTTCAAACCAAGCATGACACCTTTATACACATCCAGCACAACATTACGTGCAACAGTATGCCACTCTTTGCATTGACCAATACCATAGTATATTATAGTATCCGTCCTGTGAAGAAAATGATCATAAGACCACGAGTAGACCAACACATACTCCTTGCCAGTATTCAACTCAATACGAAATGAGACATTGCTTGGAGCAAAGAATTTGACAGGAAATACAAACACTGGAAATTTCACTCGACGATCAATCTTGGTCGATACTCCATCAACTTGCTCATCATCTTGCCCCCCATTCAAAGTATTAAATTCTAATACATACGATCTTCTTTCCCTAGACCTGATGCTCTGAATACTCATCTGCTCTTCGTTGGACACGACCCACCTATTCTTCTGTCCACTTCCATTTTCAATCAGCAGTTCATGCTGTGGAACTTCACTTACCCAACGTGAGTAATGTGCTAGACAGTACTGAGCAACTTGAGTAGGATAAACGTATCCCTCTTTATTCCATTGGATAGACAAGGGAACATTATCTGTACCAGATACGTACTTCACTCTGTCTCTATTCTCAACGCACACATGATTGAAGTCCATATAGACGCCGGTCGAATTATACTTCTCGACGGGTGGACGTTTTCCATAAGCGTGATTGAAGTGAAAGATGTTGTCATTCTTCTCGTCCAGATCACCGTAAACATCGAAGTAACGGCGTACGAAAGCGAAAGGAAGATAGACACTAGATCCATTCTTCAACCCCGTCACATTAGCTTGATGGCCGTTGTTCACTATGACAGTCAAACGCTTCAAGTGTCTATCATCATGTTCATTTTCCTTGTCATTCAATGCACTTCCAAAGTTCAGTTTTCTTCTAAAAGATACAAAGCGAGAAGACAAATGGCTCTTTACATCGAAAACATACTTGTAGTACAAAGTTAAACAAACTGCTGGAATACAAACGGCTACTAGAACAAAGATACATCTCTTTCGCCGTCTGACAAGCATCGCACATCACATCTACAAGTCGGCGATGTAGCACATTATTCTATGTCCCGGATTACCCCAATGTCTGCTCCAGCTATGTGTGTGCTAATATCATATAGTAAGCATTCGAAGAAAATGATATGGATCCGCGAAAATTGTTGATGAGTGTCATGCAAACATGTAGACTGGCTGGCGCGTTCCCATTCACAAAGCATGCGGAAGCTCGTAAAGGTAAAGATTACAAAATCGTCTGACTGTAGCACCGTGTTCTAACATCCGTAGAGATATGACAGCCAGGAAGACTAACAGTAAGTGTTGTTACAGTGGCGTCAAGCTCTCGTGATGTTGCCGCAGGTAATAACCCGGATAAGAGTTGGATCGTCACTACTGTACCTACTAGCAAACTAGCTTTTAGTTCTCAAACCACCTAGGCTACATACTTCCGGTAAGACACTGTACTAAACGGGGTTACGGCTTGTCGATCACCAGCCGCGCACAGGAGCGAGGACCGCAAGAGAAACGTAACAACGAAACACACACACACACACACACACACACACACACACACACACACACACACACACACACACACACACACACACACACACACACACACACACACACACACACACACACACACACACACACACACACACACACACACACACACACACACACACACACACACACACACACACACACACACACACACACACACACACACACACACACACACACACACACACACACACACACACACACACACACACACACACACACACACACACACACACACACACACACACACACACACACACACACACACACACACACACACACACACACACACACACACACACACACACACACACACACACACACACACACACACACACACACACACACACACACACACACACACACACACACACACACACACACACACACACACACACACACACACACACACACACACACACACACACACACACACACACACACACACACACACACACACACACACACACACACACACACACACACACACACACACACACACACACACACACACACACACACACACACACACACACACACACACGCACGCACGCACGCACACATCTCAAGCACCTACCCTAATTACCCTTGGTCACAACACTTCTCGACTAAGGTCTCATACTAAGGTACGTCTAGCCCATGGCCAATGTAGAGTGTAGTGGAAATAGGCGGAGTTACAACACCAGCATTAATTTCTGTACGTAGATAATAGATCTATGACAAACATTGATGTGTACAATGAATCTGGTTTTTCTTTGATCCGGCCGCTGTCTGTGCATGTGTCTTGACACGAAGTATCACGGGACTACAGGGTTCGGTCACTAGCCGTAGATATATACGGGACTCCATGTGAGACTGGACTGTTGGTTCTCCGTTATTGTTGTTGTTGCACGCAGGCAGGCTGCAGATGTGAGGATGGATGACGAACCACGTTGCTTGTTGCATGTGACTGCCGAAGACGAGTACGCATGTCATGATAGCAAAATCCGCGATGAGGAATCAGAACTGCACAAGTTCATGATCAGTGTCGCCATGAAGGATCAACTGCAAGTTCCGTCTCCTAGGCGATTTTATGTTATCTTGCGATACATGCTGGTTGCACTGATCTCTCTGTCTGTCATTGGACTTCTGTCTTCAGCTGTAGTCCTCATTGTTATTTCTAAGCCGTGTCCCAACACTAAATGGTGGCAGAATACTTTAATCTATCAACTCTATCCGCGTTCTTTTAAAGACAGCAACGGTGATGGAATTGGTGATTTAGTGGGCATAAAGTCTAAACTAGACTACTTTAAGTACCTTCACGTTGATGCCATCTGGATAAATCCCATTTTCTCGTCTCCCATGAGAGACTTCGGCTATGACATATCTGACTACAAAAACATTGATCCTATATTTGGCACTCTAACTGACTTTGATGACCTTTTAAAAGATGCACATGAAAAAGGTTTGAAAATTATTCTTGACTTTGTTCCAAATCACACATCAGACAAGCATCCTTGGTTTATGGAAAGCAGAAAGAATCGTTACAACCCGAAACGAGATTGGTATGTTTGGGCAGATGGAATAAATGGTGAACCTCCCAATAACTGGCAAAGTGTATTTGGTGGAAGTGCATGGCAGTATGATAATATAACAGATCAGTACTATCTTCATCAGTTTCTTTCACAGCAGCCAGACTTAAATTATCGAAATGAAGACGTTAGAGATGCAATGAAGAGTGTTTTGGTATTTTGGCTGGAAAAGGGAGTTGATGGTTTTCGAATTGATGCTATAAAGTTCCTATTAGAGGATGTACACCTTCGAAGCGAGATGTGTCTGATACATGAACAGGAATGTCCATGTCATAGTCTGAGCTATGAACAGCTGAATCATACCTATACTGAAAACATTGCAGGGATTCATGATATAGTAAAAGAGTGGAAAAAAGTAATTAACTCATATTCTAATCAGGGGTCCCTGAGGTTCATGGTTGGTGAGATTTATGATGATGATATCTCTACTATAATGAGCTACTATGGATCTCCTAATGATATGGATGAATGTGACTTCCCATTTAATTTTCTACTAGTTGATTTGCCATTGAAAGAATGGACAGGGACAGGAGTTAATGATACAGTAGCAAAGTGGCTAGATGCATCCCCAAATGGAGCATGGCCAAACTGGGTGGTGGGAAATCACGATAACCCTCGAATAGCAAGCAAACTGGGAATACAGAACTCTGCTTTAGTTATGATGTTGCTCTTGACTCTTCCTGGAACTCCCACAACATATTATGGTGATGAGCTGGGAATGACAGATGTGTTTGTCCCATTCAATGCTACCAAGGATCAAATGAGCATTGGAAATGCAACTCGAGATCCTGAGCGCAGTCCTATGCAGTGGGACAATTCGTTACATGCAGGGTTTACCAGTGGCTGCTGCCCGTGGCTACCAGTTGGTAACTTTACAACAGTCAATGTTCATGTAGCCAAAGCTGAACGGGATTCTGTACTGAATGTTTACAGAAGTTTAGCCTTGTTACGTTCTAATGTATCAGCTCTTCAAGGTATCAGCTATACTCCCATCTATGCAGATACCAGTGTGTACATTTTTCAACGAGGAGACAATTCTGATATTCTGAAGGTGGTTGTTGCTCTGAATTTTGGCAATGAATTTGTCACAGAAGTTTGGCAACACGTGACATTCGCTCCGCATGGAGTAGTAATGTTATCAACCAGGATGGACAGGAATGGTCAAAATATATCAAGAGCAAACAGTGAGTTGCATGCTGGTGAAGGTGTAGTTGTGCAGATTGGACATACGTAACACTGAATTTTCAGTGGTCTTACTAGTTTGAAGTACAAAAGTTTTTTGTTGACTCTATTGTGTATATTTGATCTTCTCTTACACACCTACCTTAAATTTCTCCGTTGGTTACTCATACAACTGTACATCATTTATATAATTAATTATAGTACAATAATTTACTATCTGTTAATCCTATGTAGACGATTTTGACTGGTCTTCAACCTACAAACACACAGTGGACATACTGCATGAATCTCTGCATCCCAGACTTTAGGCTCTCAAGTAGTGCCTTGCATGCATCAGGATCTATGTGCAAGTCATTTGACTTTATATTACACTAGAGGGAGTCTACTGACTCCATTGGCGAATAATGTTAACAACGAAGTACTGAACTAAAATTTAAGCATATTGCTCTAGACTACCATATTTCTACACACCAAAAAAATTGAAAGCAAGAAACAACTCTGGCAACTGTTCTTTATTGATCACTAGACTCGTCCTTCATGTGCCACAATTTAATGAACAATCCCAGTTCGCTGCATTGAATAGAATGTCATAATTTATGCTACAACCATCACACGCAAAACCTCTAAATGGTTTGACTAATAACCACTACAAATTCTATTAAAACTTTACTTGAACAAAAGAGCAAAAAGAGAAGAAATGAACACCACTGACAATTGAATAACCACTATAGTGCTTCACCCTCGGCAGTTGTCTTAATTCACTGAAAACATTGATTAACATATAAATACCGCACGATAAAAGAGTCTTAATATTATTTAATCAAATAGCAGTGTATACCGGCCACAAAGACATCAAATTATGTAGCACTTTCCAAAGCATCAGCTAGTCTTGCTGCAGTGTTGTATTCAGATTCATCATCAGGAATAAGGCTCATCACCACTTTTGCAAACTTCTTGATACTGGGCCAATGATAAACAGATGACACCATCCTTACTTCTTGCACTGTTGACTAGAGACATTAACAGCCATGATCAACAAAAACTCAATTCTGAGATTTCCCTATTGTGATATCTAACTGTCAAACATTGCTACTACATCATTGATTAACTTAGTCATGTAGTATCACAACAAATTGATTTACCTTGCATGACTTTAGCCACTCAAAGACACCTGGAGGTAAATGTGGAATCATAGCCATTGTTCTTTGTTTATTTTCATCTACTGTCATTGCAGTGGACAACCGCCACCCAAGAATAGGCAATAACTCACGCCCAAGACAAATTCTATCTTTTACAGCAAACAAAGTCTAAACACAAATACGATCATATCTATTAAACATTCATATCAAGGTACTATCAGATACCTAAAGGTGAGTTATTAAAAGGCAAGATAATTAAGCATAAAATACTGATGCTTACAATTTACTTAGAAATTGTATATATATATATATATATATATATATATATATATATATATATATATATATATATATATCCATTTACCTCCTCAGCATGTGAATCCAAACCTCGTCTGTACAGCAGCTTTACATACAATTTTCTGACAAGATCATCATCGCACTGCAGTAGTTTACATAACTTCAATGATCTATCAAACCAAGTAACAACAAGATCTTCCCCAAAAGAAAGATGACCAACAGATGAAGTAACAACTTGCTCAACAAACTAAAGCGTAAAACACATTAAAATAAATCATCATTAATGTACTGTATAAATAGAAACTATGCGTCCACTTACAGAGTGAACACCAGCTGCATGATACAAAGATGGATCATCAACTGTCACCTCCTTCAAGTCAGAATTGAAGTCATTGAAGAGTAGCTGATTCACCTACACAGAGAAAACTAGCTTCAAAATACAACACGTGTTGTCTATGAATGTCTCTTTTGCCATATGTATCACATGAATTCCACATAAGGAAACATAAGATATAAAACTATAATTTCAATTATTAGATCAAAATTTAATTACTGAAACCATAACTTCATGTTTCAGGTATCTAACTCATACCCTTGAATTAAATAGTGAAAGTGGTTTTATAGACTTGATTGAAAGTGATGTGACAGCATGAAGGATCAAACAAAGGACATAATGGTGTTTAATTAGAGAAACACCAGGTCTGGTTTCACAAGTGACTTTCCTCCATAGACCAGTTTCTAGCTTGACTTCCATCATTCTGCAACAACAAAAAGCAACAAACGGCATATTAAACAATATCAGCCATGGTTGAAATCTCTACTTAATGCTTAAGACATTAAAGAATAAAATACATCATCACAGAGAAAGCATTAATCATTACATCAGACAACATAACATTCCAATTTCCTCAATTTTATAAGTAATTATAAACCTACTGATCATACTCAACTAAGCTCATATAATGTCATACTTATTTGAGGGCCACAACTGCTCCGCTTGAAATATTTGACTAGAAACAGATTCAACACTAGCTCCTGCCTGTAAACCAATCATATAACGTTTACATAACACAACTAAACATTTAACTAAATTTCATAAATCATGCATACTTGCATTTCTTCTAGCAGCATGCTTCCAACATGAAGAAAGGATGGAATAGAATCAATGCTCAACTCAACATTCTGTAAAGCAACATCTCAACAATCTCAGTTCATACTGTAGTTCTTCTACCTACCAACAATAGAACATGACAATCTTTCAAAGTTGAAGAACATTCACTATCTGAAAGCGAGTCCCTATGCATTAAGTTAGGTAGTTCTCAGGTAACTTCAAGATTCCCTCTGATTCAATGACATCTTAAAGATATATCGTGCTATCCGTCAGATTGTGTAAATTCTAGAAACACTGTTTTCCCTATACCTATCCCTGAATGATTGTGTGTGTGCATTATCATATCACGTACGTGAGTGACTATAAATTGCTATTTATTAACAACATTATACCCCCATACAGTATTAGTCTAGAACAAATCACCTTCCTGCAGAGACGATCTTTAGGAGCACGACCAACCTTTAATTAAAGAGATGGAAGTACCAATTTCAATCAATCAAGCCAGTAAACATAAGTCAAAAAACTGAGCCAGCAATTCAAACCTTTTCTATTAGTAAAGACAAAGCTTGTATTTTGTTTCTGAAAAACTCTCTCCACAGAATGCACGCCATCTCTAAGAATAAATATTACCACATTTACAACAAAATTACTCTATAGATCAGTAACAAAAACTCAAAAATTACCTGATTTGAAAATCTTGGTAGCACATAAATGAGACAAAGACACTTCAAGATAACTTACTACCTAGAAAAATGAAATAGTATGACAAGTCAATGATACCAATGTTTAACACAGTAAGTAACAAAACCAGCATACATCCCATAAATCTAAGCCCAAGAAAGAGCATAAATAATAAAGAACAAACCTCAACATCTTTAGTCCAAAGACAAGCTGCAGCATATGCACAATAGATGTGCAAAATTTCTGGTTTCAATGTGTTGGGAAATCGAGATCTAAGCATTTTGAGATCTTCAACCAGAAACATGGAACCTAACACAAAGGAAAGCTTCACATATGTCAACCACACCCAAGAAATACAAAGTAGTCATCAAACATATGATGACAGCCTTCCCACAGACTATAAATCAATAAAAAAAACTGACAACACACGCCAAACAGCTTTAAATGATATAAATAAACAAAGACATGAGCATACCTACACAAGCAAACAGGTAGAAAAGTACATAAACAGACAGAAATACTGTCTGTGATGTGCATGCATCATATTATTCCAATAACAAATTCTCACCACATACTGAAGACCAACAATAAGAAACGTACTACACAACAATGTCGACTGAACGTACGTTCATCAATAGTCACAGAGTAGACCTCAGCACATGATACTTCAGGTTGATCATCTTCTTCAGTTATGTTATCAGCACTATCACTTCTATCATTGCCCTGAATATGTTCGCCCCAAGACACAGCTTCAACATCAAACTGTCCAGTAACTATATAATCAGCAACAAGCTGAACAAATATATCTTGTCTCTCATCCACCAATTTAGCAACAGTCAAATCATATTGATTAGCATTATCCAATGAAAGAATGACTGTTGACAGACAGAGAAGATCCTCAAGACGGTGTACCAACACACTCCATGTTTCCACTTCAATATTCACAGACTCCCAGTCATCATCATCCTGACACAACCAAACAAATAAACAGCTAGTAATAAGACTAGATCACCCATTTTTCAACTGACATAAACTTTATGCAATAGCAATCAAAGGGTAATTATTAACCTAATTTTCTGTGTACACAATAAAAACATTTTCAGTAACTTAAAATACAAATTAACTTACAGACTGTGCTGTGCTCTCCTTGCTGTCCAGTGCAAAACTCTTTGAAACACAACAACAGACAAAAGAAAGCAACAAAGCTCGATATGGATGTGAGGAGTTCTCCAATTTGACCATCCATGGTTTCCACCAGTCCATTAGCACACATGGCTCATAGACATCAGCAGATACTGGATTACCTACTAATTGAAACGACACTCTTAGTATACAACAAGTGACATAGTTATTACTCTTAGTCTAACTGATCAGATCTATGCCTGTTAGCTCAGACTATTACACAGTAATGTTTCCTATCCAGCTGACAGTATCTGTCTTCAGTTGATTTCTTAATTGTCTCATTTGTCCACCATCTTTGCCCTCCAACCCAGGAACTACCTTAATTCTTTACATTAGTTTTAATTAAGTCATCTTCTGCACAATCATCCAATAATATTTTTCATTCCTTTCTTCCTACTGACTGCTTGCTTGCCTCAGCAGATCAATTGTGACTTTTGCATAAACTAATTTAGTGTGTTAATCTATGCATAATAGTCAACTGTTTAATTTAGTGGGGCACTCACATGTAACTATTTCTCGAACAAATGAATAAAGCTGTTGCAAAACATCCACATTTGAGTGATCAAGAATAGGCGTAGTTAACAGGCAAGAAATAACCATATGCTGCAACAACCGTATGATCACAATAGAAATATCAGCTATACCCACACTACAAAATGACTCTAACCATAACATCACTTGATGTCACACAAGCTGTATTCAACAGTGAGAATAGATCAGTTACAGAATACTGGCCAGACAAGCAAGGCTAAAGCAACAAAATAAGAAATATGAAATACATATATATTATACAACTCACAAACCTCCTGTTATATAAAAGTACACGTTATTTTGTTAAATAAATGTCCATATAATCTTACTTATAAAGAAAAAAACAGGTAGAAGATAGAAACAAAGCACAATGTTGTCAATTAGCAAATACATTGCCATAAGAAGCTTGTAGAACTGAGCAAGTCTAACATCCACTAATGAGTATATCGCAACAAATCACAAACTTACAATTACAATCTCTGCACATGCACACAGCAACAAGGAAATAAAACAAGGTAAAACAAGAAACATGAGAAGATAAAAAGAGAAGCGTGGAAACAAGGAAGACGGACTAAAGGATGAGAACTTGCAAATTTAAGGGGACACACATTCATCACCCTAACCTGTAACCATGTCTCCGACAAACCTAGTAGCAGTCTAAGGCAAAGGACCTGATATTCTAATTTACATATCGGAAGTCTCTGGACTGATCTCTATTACCAACATTCTTCCTTGTGCTGTCAAACAGCATCGTGTACTGACCTGGCTAGTTTACCACCTAGTGATGAGAGTAGATCACAAGTCTAATACAATGATGTTTTAATTGCTATCTGTTGCTAAAGTTGCTGGCTGTGCATGTAATTAGTATGTACCAAATATAAAAATGAGTGCATGTGAAATTGTACACACCATGCACACAATCACATAATGCAACCTACTATAATAAGCAAATGACCAACAAAAGCAGTTAGACTGCAATAATAAAGTCTGTGCCCTAATTACACACAAACACAGACAAAAGCAAACAAACTAGCAAACAGAAGAAACATCTTTTATATATCCATTGTTAGTTTGTGCTGCTAATTTAAATTTACTTGTTTACTCAATTTACAGCTAGATCTCAAATCAAACTAACCATTATAAGGAACGTTCCTAATACAGCAAACTGCATGTCTGATTTTCTCATAGACGACAAACGTTTAGCATTTCCTTTATTGCTTGACTCATCAATCAAGATGTTGATGTAGCAGAGAAAGTCCCCTGGTTTCAATCTTTGTGCTCTCTCTACAGCTTCCTCACCAGTCATCAATAAGTGCGAATGGCGAGTTACAAAGTTTTCAAGAAGTGTCCAAAGAAAACTTGCCTCACTGTCCAGAAATCTGAAAGTATGCTGAAATTGCTGTAACAACAACGACACACTAAAACAGTGTAACTGTGCAACACTTTAGTCAAAGACATTTACTAATACTATTCTCTAGCAAACAAGATACAACATTCTCACATGTGATTGCTTGACTAATTGATGGAGCAGCAAATGTCAAAACACATTGTGGTAAAAAAGTATTCTCATAATAATAGTATGTGACATATAGGATGAAGATTATGACAGGCTGTGTCACCAGCTAACTATCACCTCCATTACCAAATCATTAACATATCAGTGGAACCCAAATAGTACATACCTGAGATATTACATACGCCAACTTACTCACAACACCATTTGTATAACAAATCAAAGCACCGACATTATGAGTACACTTGGGTTGTAAGTACTACTTGGATAGTAAGTACCCTTTTCCCTATTCTTCTTAGTAAGGGTCCATACTATCAGAGTTCCACTGTATATCATATTGCAGTATGTATAGCAAACAAATAAAATGTTTTGAGACACAAGTAATTTCAGTCTATAAACAAACAATACAGAATGTGCCAATGACATTATGTTATGATTAGTTCATGACCTGCAAAGTTCCATCTGATTTTTCAGATATCGATAGAGAACAGTCTCCTAATCTGCAGTTACAAATATCTTGGTAAAGCTCAAGCAAGGTGCCTTGCGTATCACAGTAGTTCAGTAGTTCTTGGATCTCCTGGCGTACATTTTCACTCATAGCTGACGACTTCACATTCACTGACAACACAACAAATAGATCCAGTTACGTCTAACAACATTACAATCGCAGAGATCTGTTGCTTTTTGTAAAAGTACAAAAACCAATAATAACGCCATTTAAACCAAAATAACACCTCCATTAAAGTCAACATTGAAATAAACAATTCTGTACATTACAAATTAATATATTCCTCAACAAAGGTATAAACAAGATCTATTCTGCCTATTAGATCAATCAACAAGACTGTGTTTACAAAAGACATAGCTACACACTGAAAGCTGCATCACAATAAAGTCACCTAATTAAATCAAGTCCAATCAGCACACCAATCACTATAGTTATGATTTAAAAAACTAAAAGTTATAGTCATACACACACAGACACAAACAGCTCTCCCTTATATAAAGATGTACTTGCAAATTAGACAAACTGAAGCTGCAGATATGTGGCCATCAATAGCCTTCAAGCACCAGACTTCGAAAAATTCCTGACTGTATATACCAACTAGTAGAAAATGTGTTTAGCAGCTCACCAGCAGAAATTCTTAGTAAGCTGTTGCGAATAGCATCAAAGCAATCCAGGAAGTCAGACACAGATAGAAACAAGCATTGAAGCACCAAACGGATAACCTATTTAACAAACTGATTAGATAATGAACTACAACACCTTAATACATAAAACATTGTGCAACAACCATTCAAACTACCTTTTTCAGATAAGCCACTGTCTGTAATTGCCCAATAAGTTTGGAAACTAGAGAAATCTCTTCTAAAAAAGTTAGACAAATAAGTACTATGTACACTACACATAAACTATGCAATACTGCTTGATTTCATATTAAGATGATGTTGAATTTGAGACAGTGCGTGATGATCAGCAAAAGAAGATCGATCTTTCTCACTATACACAATAAAGAATAAATTAGCAGTGCAAAATTTGATCAAAGAAAGAAACAGTATGCAGAGTTTAGTGAGATATCAAATGATCACATGAATTAGTCAAAAATGCCAGAGAAGCAAATTGCAGTTCTGGGAGCATGCCAGAGAGCACAGCTACACGTGCATAGGTATGCTAACATGACCTATACGTGCTCTAGTAAACCCCGAAGCAAGTAGACCAAAAAACAAGAACAACAAAGCGTTACTAAAATTACCTAAAACAAAAACGGATGCAAGACAAATAAGTGACTGAATTAACACACAAGCAATTAATGAGTACAACTAAACGAATACAAATCACAAAGACAGTCATATAGTTAAAAGTCCATGCAGCAAACAAACTAATACATAAACACGTTCAAACAATCAACTACACAATACTTACTTCAGTGTATGATAGAACGGGATACGAATGTCTTCAAGGCAACCATCAGACTTTAGCAGAACTGACTCTGATATTGACCGATTTCCAATCAGCCCACGACAGCCATTGTACAACAATCTAAAACAACAACAAAGTTAATCAAAAATATAAGCTCCTAACAAGTAGCTACCTTCCAGAGTGGTTGTCAGAATTATTTATTTAACAGAAAATAAACATGACATCATTTTTTATAAATGCGTGCATCACTTACAACAATACAAACTGTTCTGCTTGTTTGCTAAGCTTAAACCCATTTCCACAAGTAGCTCAGCACTGCTCTGACTGTTTGAGGAAGATTGTTTCATACAGCATATGAATTGCTCCATTCCGTTCCAAATCAAAAATAAACATTTAATACAGAGTACCAAGACTGCTCAAAACTGTTCAGAGAGCAGCAAAAAGATAACACATCCATGTGTTCATTAATAATCTTGAAAGAGTTGCTGTGCAAAAACTTAATCAAAAACCATTACAAGCAAGCTTTCATTATTTGCAAGAAAATACAAACAAATCATTTCCATTGCTACAACTAAAAAAGCTGATAAAGTACCAATGTAAACAAACAACAAAACAGCTAGTTTCGTCTCTGAAAATTTTGAATGATCGTGAAAACATTTCCTATTGTCAATTAGTTATGTACTAAGTGCCAATGTAAGGGATATCATATCCATTGCTTGACTTCAAAATTAGTCAGTTAAGACATTATTCATAATTAAAGCAAAACTGACCAGCGGTATGTACATGCACTCGCCTCCTACCTCGTGTATTATAGATCCTGTGCGCTGCTCGCACTGTAACACAAAAAACTGAAGTCTTTTTAATAAATAAGAGTTTGATTGTCTCAAGAAATGTAATTCTCTGACAAAAGAGATAATCACAATGCAGTAACAGAGTCGAAGCCAAATGCAACGTTAATGTTATTAAAGAAGACTGGAATCAGCTATAGCCTGTAAGTTAAAGTCAAATTGAGAGTAGTACAATAGAAGAGTCTAAGGCTAACTAAGACTGTGTTCTTTTACTTAATTAAACTAACAGTACGTGAGACACATCTCACATAGTGTAGCACTTAAATAGCCATGCCAGTCTATGCAGCTATGAAATTAATGCTGTTCTCACCTACATCCAAACCCAACATTAAATGCAGCAATTCTACTTCCAGGTCCTGTCGGCCAAACCTTGAAGCAGAAAACTAAATGTTAGTGAGCAGCAAATCAAATACCAATTACTAATACTGGCCCCAGGCTGCTAGATAAATACCTCTAGTATTCCTCTTTTTCGTGCATACATAATCACAAAAGTTCCAACACGTGGTGCTCTTGGTTCCTGGTATTCTGATGTTAGAAAAAACTTCTCTGATGATGTTGAAAATCCACATTGAGCTTCTCTGTAACCTGAAAACAAAACATCAGCTTGTAATTAAGCAACAACTAACTCATTTATTATGTATTTCAAGTCCAAGAAGCTCAAGACAATGTTAAAAAGTAAAGGCTGCTGAAAGTCACTAGGTATCATGATATACTTTGAAAGTTTCTTATCGGTCAGTCAAGTAATCTCTCCTATCTACCAATGAGAGAACACAGACAGATAAACAAACACATTCCAAATCAAACACCACATATCAAAACTCATATAACATTGTCATCCACCTTTCCATATTCGTTTGATGACAAAATTCTCACAATCCAAGAGCATAACACGCCCAAGTTCATCAGTTGTTAATGCCATTTTCCAATTGGGAGAAAGTACTATAGATGTTACCACTCGGCGAGGATCAGAAACATGACAAGCTGCAGTAAGAGGAGTAGCTTCTTCCACTTTTGACTCCATAGCCAAACTAGCTTGAGATTCTTTGGAACCCCAAGGAAGCCACCCACTACAATGAAAGACACAATTTTTTTTTAAAAAATGCAAAATATTACCCTCAGAAACTCTATGACATGATTTATGAACAAGTTTGGGTGCACATGAACCTCAACCCACCCAACACTCACCCACCATGTACCCATATCTACAATGAACCGTATGTTGATCATGCACACAATGGATTAGACAATGGATTAGACAATGGATTAGACAATGGATTAGACAATGGATTAGGCTCAAACGTACAGTTGGTCACATCCCCCTGCTGAGCAATTTTGCCTCGCAGTGGGATGTGACCGGCTAGACTCTCAAGCCTAACATCAACGTCCTACACAAACCCCACTCTGTCAATAATATGAGCAACTAAAGATTTGACTATGAGATTTTTCAAAGACTTAATAAATGTTTCTAACACATACTAACCTTGCAAATGAAAGCTTTGACATGACTGCAGACTTAAGTCTGCTTGCCATAGCAACAGCAACTTCTGAAAAAAGTGGTTGTCCGGAGTCCTAGAAAACAAGTCACTGCAGTTCTTATCGACATCATGCAACTCGTTCACTACATTACACCAATGACTAATAAACTGATTTGCTGTTACCATCCATCACCAGTCTTTCTGTAAAATTTGCTCTAAAACTCTAACTACACAAGATCACAAAGAAGTGTTAGCCTAACTCATCACACTTCTTAATTAACTTAAAACATAGAAATTTCAGAGTAAATGCATTTTTGTTATAAATCTTAATTGTAAATACGTAAAATACCCAAACTCTGTTTCTAAGCAACTTAACACTCAGAGCAGAAAGCCAAAGCCCTCTTTCTGACTAACCTCTTCTGATCGATTCCCCAAAAGCTATTGCTTACTCAGTTGAAACATCCTACTATTTCAAAAAATTAATTATTAATTAAGTTGACACACTCACATAAGTCAAAAATTACAGCACCTTTGAGTGACAATGCTAAATCTAGAAACTTCTCAATTGATACAACTACATGCATTCTTATTGCTATAATAAAAATCAACTATAATGCAAGACAGCCAGAGCATTGACTCTCTAAGTTCTTTTTTTATCCTTTGCCGGACTGCTACAACTTACCATCTCATAAGACATCTCTATTTGTTAATAAATTAATGGCTTGGCTTAAGTTGATGTATATAATGTTTCCACAATAAATAATAATAACACAAACTCATGCATAAGCTTTGCTACCTCATACAATAAAGTAACAGTCTTCACACATGAAACTTTGTATCCAAAGATGTACTACCTGTGATGCTGTATATATGCCAATCATTGGTGAAGCTCCAACACTAATATACTTGTGAACAGCAGAAGGCACTCCTCGTATAGTCATGTTGTAGCCTCCAACAGCACATGCCTCCTTTAGATAATCAAACAGAGACTCAGTCATAATGCCTAAATAGTTACAATCGGATTAACATTAACTACAGGTGCCATCCCTACTTACTTAGAGAGTGCTAGCACACTCACAGAAAACAATTTAACAAACCCATAAATTACAAACACGTTACTGCTCCTCTGCATGCCTATCCACCAGTTTACACATCCATTTATAGAACAAATTTTCTGCTCCACATATGCCAATGTACTAGCACATCCACACATGCAATCAATTTCAGTCTGTTTGTGTCTTGCAATACAACAGAGAGGAAGCAATTATGTTTGCCAAGTTGTTTTGTGTTTGCTTTATTGACTTACCCAGGGGCCTCAATACAAACATGCATTTACATGGATATATCGACAGTAATGCTCGTGAGTGCTGATTAAGTGTCTTATAATCTATCTGATTTCATTACTTACCACAACTCTCTACATCACAGACTCGTCCTTGTGATGACAACTCCCACTTTTTGTATGTTAGATTCAATTGTGACAAAATTTCCATCTGAGCTGTAACAAACACAAATTTACCAAAATGTTATAAGTTTGCCACATAATAATGAATACAAATGTAATAATCACATTGTAATTAAAATTACTTTCAAATGGACAACAACAACAACAACAACAACAGTGGAACCAATTACTTTAATTAACCCTTTACACATGTACACAAGGTAAAAATTTAGATTACCTTTCTGTAGCTGATTCCAACACACTCTTAATGTCTGTAGCAGACTAAACGCATCTATTGTTACGAGAACGTTTTCATACAAAATCAGCAGCTGTTCGTTCTGCATAGAAAAACCAAATAATAATCTAACTCTTAACAAGTAACATATTTATGACATTTGTCTACCACAATCACAAATTCAGAAATATAATAAGAATCAGTAACAAATCCAACCCAATGAATGTTTCATCTAACAGATACATGCAGTGTAAAGAATGCTAATGTCATATAATATGGTGTATGGCTACAAAATTTGCTCCAGAATCTCTCCAGTCAGCCTGGCAGTGCCTGACATACCATAGGACTAGCTGAAAAGTCGACAAAACCACATAAACATCGTATCGCCCATCCACAAATTGATCTGCTTTAATAGCAAACCAACTAACCGTCTGTCAATCTATGTTCTTGTATCACAATTAACTCTTCTCACCTCATCCACAGGGGATGATCCTAAAGTCCCCCAACCTGTCCTGCACTTTATGCTAATTACAGCTCCTTCATGCAGCCTTTGGCGTAGCAAAGTCACTCCATCTTCTGTGTAAAACGTGATGTGACCAGACTGATGACCAACAGCTACACAAGGCCATGAGCGTGTAGACATTTTTAAAGAGGTGCGTTTCGGCTGCTGTGGCGTCCTTCCTTGGCTTAAGACATCAACTACGAGTAAACAAGTGATCTGCAAGAAAGATCTAATTTGCAAACCATTCATCCAATGATTGCAACATTCTAATTACATTTAGATATCAATAATTTCAAAAAATAAACAAATTATAATAAAACTCCATTGTATACAAAAATACAGTAACTATTGACTAGACAATGATATATAATATTATAGATACCCTGAAACAAAAGTACTTATTAACATGTCAAAGTTCACATTTTCTTTCAAATGTAACTCCTTTCAAACAGAGGGAAAAGAAACGATTTGAGACCCAACATACAGTAGACTGTACTACACCAAACCTACCTTACCACACCAAACCTACCTTACCACACCAGACCTACTGTACTACACCAGACCTACTGTACTTGCTACATCCTACCTGAAACCACACACATTCACTCACACTATCTCCGTCGTTCTTCGCCAGTCGATCACAAAAACACGGTTTATACAGCAACGTGTCGCTATGGTCCTTTGCAGCATAGTCGTCGTATACTTTCATAAAGCTAGCCTCTCCATCATGAGCTATAGCCAACAAACACTTGCTAGGTGACATAGCAACTTCCACTTTCGGTGAAGTCAGCCAGCGATTTTCTGTTGCGCTTGTCTGTCGTTGGTCAGGCGAACTATTCAAATCCTGATATAATAAATTGGTTTATCATCATAATGAGAAAGTCTCTAGGATATTGTTAGGTAAACCTCTGGATCTGGAGGGAGAGAAATCTCATTCTTTTGCTTGTCCTTACAAGAACGTGTATCAAAATTACTCGAGTCAAAAAAGCCCAAATACTGTAGAACCGAGTTATCTACATGAGCGAAACGGCGAACTTCCACAGACATGCACACTGCACTCTTAGACAATTACTAGGTGAAATCACGTGACAATAGTAGCTTATCTAACGCACGTTACCTGCAACACCTGCTGGACCGAAAATGCATACAGTATGAGTCAGTGTACTACAATTAGCCAATACACGTAATAATTCCAAGAGTATAACCGTTTAAACTAAGTAACATTAACGACAGCATAATATAGAAAGAAAGCAAATACACATTAATTAATTAATATATTGTGTTCTGATCAATTAAGAGAATACAATGACTTGTCACATCCACATCAACTTATCTATTAAATAAACTGTCACTTCTCATACAATTCCATTCGAGATGGAGCTTGAGGATTTCCTTTTCCACTAGCAGACAATATCTTGGGGCGAGTTCCTCGACGTGACCTTGGTGGTGGAAGAACTTTTATATGAGCAAATGCAGGTTTCAATACAGAGCCAAAAAATGGTGGGTTAGTCACATCACTGACCAGTAACACATAATCACCTGCATCACACCAACGTAGTTACACATATGGAAAAACAAAACAAACTATTGTAGTTAATGAATATTTCATAAAGTTGCTCCACTAATTAACCAAAAACACAACATGTACTCAGACATATCACCAATATGTTAATTACTTCCTAAAGCTGTACTATTCCATAAAACATACAACAAAGCAACAGTTGCATCGTTATTTCAATACCATGCAATGAAACTGCAGACTATCAAACCCATGAATTGTCTGTGTATCAAGATACATCCCAAACATTCACATTCTAATTCAAAATAAACAAAAATACTGAAAACAAATGTTCTACCTGTCTTGCAGTATTTGTCTGCTTCAACTTTGTTGATTTCCTTGTGTTTATTGGCATCTTTTTCTTTCTTCAGAAGCTTGCCTGACTCACCTTTCTTTATGCTACTTGTGCTACTGGTCACACTTGACAATTTTCTCTGATTTCGATTGCCCTTTCCTCTAACATATGAAGGCACCGGTGAAGGTGGTTCCATTTGCTTTAAGCTTTCCTTAGATGAACTAGTGAATTTCAATTTGCTAGGATCATCACTTGATAACTCTCCACCTTTTCTAACACAATCAATAACATCTTGTCGAGAATGAGAGTTTTCCATATCACATGGGAGAGGCAATGGTGGAATGAACAGTCTAGAGAACGTAGCTCTCCCGTTGACTGTTGCTACATTACCAACTTGCTGCAAGTTACATAAAAACGTTGTTTCTAGCTCTGCTGTTGCATGGTTGAGTAAACTTGTCGTTGAATCCAAATATGCCGTTACAGAAGATTCTCCTGCACTCAACTCTACTTGTGATGTGTAGGTGCTTTGTACTGTACTATGAACTACTTCAACAGTACTAACAACAGCTGGTGGAGGAGACGAAGTCTCAACACCAATTTCTGGCAAGTTTGCAGAAGAAGATGTACATGAATCTTTCCCAAATGCAGGTACAGCCACAGAACTACTACTAGTTTCAAGAATCGGCAATTCCCGAATGTCATACGGTTCAACGATAAAGCCACTAAAACACAGACAACAAATGGTATCGTCATTTCTATACACACAATCGCAAAATTCAAATCTGTAAAGCTCACAATGGAGTGTCAATTAGATCTGTTAGTTTCTCACTACTTTTCTGCTTGACTTGTCTCCCAGCTCTGATGGTCAACATCCGGCCACTTTCTGTCAAGTAGAATACATTCTACCATATGACATCAAGTAATATCCCATAACCAAACCATTAATTACCATTGTCTATGACATCGCCATCTTCATCAACACACACTACCGTCACACTAATCGAATGGTCATTACAGTGGACCTCTATCGGACATTCAGTTGTGATTTTCAGTGCTACAGGTTCATCTGAAAATCAAGCAAAGGTGCAGTTACACATACAACAAATTACCGCATTAAATGCCTAAAGTGGTCAGAGAAAACAATAAAAAAGTGACCAAATAACATCTATAGTTACCAACAAGTACTATGTAACATTTACTACCTGCTGGTCTGTCATTTATCCAAGGACCCACGTAAACAACTCCACAAGCATGTTTCATTTCACCTTGTCCATGCCGAACTCCTTGGTTCCATTGACCCTAAATTGTTATAATTAATGAATAAATACAAGTAATTAAAATAATTCAACTTACCTTACAATCTAACAATAACACTATATACTGATAACAAACCCACATAATAACTACATTCTATCTTAAACGTGCCCGCCTCGCTCACGACTCACCGCGCATGTGCAGACACACCCACGTAAACTTGAAACATGCCATGCTTTCAAGTTGTGTCCTAACAAAGCAGAGCAAGCAAACATCTTAGGGTGCACCACGTCCTATGACATACAGCCTTTATTCCTAGTACAAAGAGAAATGCAAATCGCGTTTCTTGTCCACCACAGCAGTTTCGCTACTCGTACTTGACATTTCAAGAAAGCTAACGACAAGTGTGTGTGTGTGTGTGTGTGTGTGTGTGTGTGTGTGTGTGTGTGTGTGTGTGTGTGTGTGTGTGTGTGTGTGTGTGTGTGTGTGTGTGTGTGTGTGTGTGTGTGTTAGGTTCTTTATCCACACATTACCATTTACCATCTTGAAATAGCTTGCTGTTGAATGACAAAGCGCTTTCTCAATCGTTTTCTTGTTGCACATGACCCGGAAATAGGTGGAAACCAAAGCATTATCGCACTATCGTGATGGCATCTAACAGTAGCCATGGAGAGTGCCAGACAGTAGCCATGGAGAGTGCCAGACAGTATCGACAATGCTCAAAGTTCCAGACCCATTTTTGGGTCATGTGCAACAAGAAAAGATCGAGAAATCGCTTTGTCTTTCAACAGCAAGCTATCTCAAACTGGTAAATAGTAAATATGTGGATAAAGGCATGATTTTAAGTTTGCATGGGTGTGTCTGCATGTGTGCATGAATTCGTGAGCGGGCACCTTTAAGTTAATAAACACAAAGAAGCAAGACAATAAGCTACCTCATAAACACTTCCATCCTTTTGCTTAAGTGTGCCATGTCCATGTCGCTGGTCTCTCACCCAGCCACCATCATACTCATCACCATTAGCATACACACAATTCCCTTCCCCGTGCCTCTTGTGTTGATGAAACTGTCCATGGTATTGAATACCATCAATGACAGTCAAATTTCCAAGTCCTTAAAAATATGTCAACGATTCACCACCAGATGTGAAGTTACATTCGACCAACAAAATAGAATAGCCACACTAACCTTCACGCTTATTGTCTTCCCAGTATCCTTCATAGTGACTTCCATCTCCAAATTGCATGATTCCATGCCCATTCATTTCACCATGTGAGAATTCTCCTTCATACTTGTCCCCAGTAGTAGCCCAAAACTTGAAACCGTGACCATAAATCTGTCCATCCCGGAAAGTCCCTTCATAGAAACTGCCATCTTTCATCAGAAATTTACCATGCCCTATAGATCATGATACAAACCATTTTGTAAATAACGCAACAAACACAGAAGCTAGAACATACAATGTACACAACACTGATAGCATACACATACGGTAAAAGTCTGAAAGAGTCCATCTGATAACAGCCAAAGAATATGCTTATTAGAATCATTAATATAAACACAAAATTGTCCACTTACTCAAACAAAAAGCCTCCCTAAGACAAACAAGCTAATGTAGCTTGAAAAAGCCACGTGTAGTAGACTATTGTTTGGTACATCAAATTTAGTCTTATTAATTCTTAAATTAACTACAGTAGACCTTTTGGGCAATCCAGAGAGAAATGGGGGTCACATAAGTGAAAAGAACAGATAATCAAAGCGTCAGAGTTTCAACCATACCTCGCAGTTCTAGTCTGTTTTCTTGAGTCCCAGTATGTACATGCATATGGTATATGAACTCTAGCTAGAACATGCACAATATGCTAGTGATAATATGATTGCATGAAGACATAATACATGTACTATATATGGAAACTACAATCACCAAACAGTTGAAACTAATCCTAGAAGCCTCCATATCTTTTGTCGCCATTACTGCACGTTAATTGTCATTGCGATTGTTCAAAACAAGCTTGTGACATCATTTCCGCTTTGCAAACATAATCGGGGTCAGATAAGAGAGGGTCTACTGTATTAACCTTTAGAGTGTAAACCGGTGCATGGACATCATATAGGTGTGAGTGTTGTCAGCATCATCAGATCAGTGTACAGTGCTACAGCTGTTGCACCTAATTTCAACAAGCATACTATATGACAGTGTGAATGCACGAGTGCATGCAATCATATAATATAACGACCTCTGCCAGGATTATGACCCCTAGATGGTCATTTGGACATGATGTGATATACAATCGTAACAATGGTAATTCTCTATTGAAATGGGAACCTCTATATAGCAAACATATGGAAGACTATGCCAAGCAAGACACACCAGCTGTAGACAGAACATTTGACTTTATATGGCAGCAATAACATCTGCAACATACGGGAACATATGTGAGACATCTAAGGGGGAGAGAAGGTGGGATATAGTCCTTATGCCCAATGTGTTAAGCCATGGTCGCGCTTGCTCCTGAGTAACTCTGGCCAAGCTCATTCCCTTAGAAAGACAATTAACGTGACCACACTCTAACTAAATCTGCAGTTAATTAATAAGTTAATAGTAGAGTAAAATTCTCCTGACTTATCTAAAAACATTTAGAACTTCTCCAATCAAAAGATACGCTGGTAGTATGTATGGTGATGAGCCCCTTACATTCTACATGAACCTGTAAGCTTTAATTGACTTTGTGCAAACACTGCATGCCTAATAAATGCTGGGTTCTTTGCTTGACCAGCTATAAAGTTTCCTGGCTTTTGTCTCCATACAAAATGGTTGCAATCATCTTTGGATTTCTTTGGCTTCATGCAACTACATGTACACTGTACGTGCAGTAAAGAGGCAATTGAGTATGATCACTAGCAAAACGGTCGTCTACGTTCAGAAGTTTTTGATTTAGGTACTTCTTGTAGGTGAGCTTCCAAGGTCTTTCATCAGTAAACTAAAACAGGTGACTCGGAGCCATTTACATTTACAGAGTGACTTACAGATATCAAAACAGTTAGAGAGAAATCGAGAAGAAACACTTACCGTGCATTTTCCCGTCTATCCACTCTCCTTCATATCTAAAGAAAGAGTTTGAAAACGTGTAGACTCCATAGCCTGTCATCATCACAAGTCACATAAACTTCTACACGTCTCTACAACAAATAGTACGTAGCTACCATTTCGAAGATTCTCTCTCGTTTGTCCAGTGTATCTCGCTTTACCAAATGGCAAAGATGTCGCCATACTATCTGCATAGTTTGCAGTTTCTATGGCTACAGTACCGTAAACTTGAAAGATCGTTTAGATAGTTGATTTCAATAATATGTGCGGTCACACAGCGTCACGTGCAACAGTCTTGCATTAGTGTGCGTTACAAAAGCGGTTGCCACTTGTTTCGTTGTGTAGGTGCGGTCATGCTACTTCGTAGAGCTTTTACAAGGAAAGCAGCAATCTCTGTTGGACTGCAGGAGTTGCAACTGAGAAAATTGTCTTTATCAAGCAAGATGGGGTTGAGCGATGCTGCTGGAGTTGGAAGCTACGAAACTCTTTCTGTTAGCAGACCGAGAGAAAATGTAGTGCACGTTGAAATGAACAGGCCAGAGAAGATGAATGCCATGAATGTTGCCTTTTGGAGGTATGCAGTGGATGAACGTGGGCGAGGATAGATTTCTAATACTAGTGCGTGTGTGTGTGTGTGTGTGTGTGTGTGTGTGTGTGTGTGTGTGTGTGTGTGTGTGTGTGTGTGTGTGTGTGTGTGCGTGAGTGCGTGTGTGTGTGCATGAGTGTGTGTGTGTGTGTGTGTGTGTGTGTGTGTGAGAGAGAGAGAGAGAGAGCATACATAGGTACGTGCGTGCATGCGGCTACACAATGTCAGTCTCGAACAGTTCTGAGAGTTCTAGAATAGTTTCCGGAACCTTCCCAGAATAGTTCCAGGTGCCCTGTGTAAACTCTCCCGCACCCCGGAACAGTATCGATGCAAGTGCATTTCTTCTTGTAGGCTCCCAGATATCATTATGGTGGCATGGAGCAATCACAGATGCTCAAATTACTGATTGAATTGTAGGGAGAAGATGTGATCCAACGGCTTTTAATCGGAGTCTAGTCATACGCACAAAGTTTATGAAAAGATTGAAAAAGACATGGAGGCTGCTGGCTACACTAGAAATCAGAAACAAATTTCTTCGAAACTGAAGAAATTGAAGTACGAGTATCGTTGAATAAATGATAGTTGAAGATAGTAATAGTTGAAGAGCCTTCACTTGAGATATAGTTATGTAATAGATCACATGACGGTTACAACAAGCAGCATTGCATCACTTACGTCTTTCCCTCCTAAAGGTCTGGGAGTTCAAAGACATCGAGCCATCTGACAGGCCCGTAGGCTGCTTTGCCAGTGCGGGGGGGGGGGGTCAAATGCCATAAAAGTGGACTTCTGACGTCACCGTAAAGTTGCGTGATTATGATAATAAGGTTATATTAAACTGTAAATGAATAAGGTATCTGTATGATATGCACACTGGACGCATGAGTGTTTATGTATGTATGTATGTATGTATGTATGTATGTGTGTGTGTGTATGTATGTATGGATGGATGGATGGATGGATATATTTCAGATATAACTAAACAGCCAAATATACAGAAATCACTGATATGCTAAACTAGAATGTAGACAGCTACAGTCACCAAACGTAATCCATACGTATAATAATTTACTAACTGTCAAAATTATGAAGCCCAAATAGACTGGGCATCCCAGTCTTGACCGTGATTGTATGGTCTCCTTGAGTTGGTAAGCCTGTCAATCTTCCTTAATAGGACCCTTGAATTGCACTTTTGAATCTGAACAGAGATGCGCTTACGCCAAAAATTTATGAAGTGGATGGATGTACGAATACAAGAAAAATAAATCCAGCAATTTGGTATCTGCCTGTAAGCAAGCTGGGTGGAGTGCTCAACTTCACACCTTACAAGTCGGGTCAAGAGGCCTGGTAGATTGTAGTAGCTTTGAACCTATATTGCGGTTCCTCAAATTCAGCAAGCCTTCATCAACTTCCTGTTCAGAAAGATGTGCAGAATTTCCATTGGCACATCGTTTGCAATCTAGTGTCGAAGAAATTCAGACTGTTGGATGGACTCAGACCTATTTGTGTAAAAGTAGTAAAAGATTTAATTCTGTTTTTTTTAGTTTTGACTCTTGCTGTCTGTTGCTGTGTAGTTTAGTGTTTAGTGACCTTTTAATCTTGCGCCGCACTAGTTGTACGTAGGCAGAGGTCTCAGACACGCTCCTCGGGATGAATAAACCATGTTGGTATGTAAGTATGTATGTATGTACTGTATTCTTCGATTAAAGGCCGCCCTCGAATATAGGCCGCCCTCGAATATAGGCCGCATCTGAACAGACGTGTTAAAAATACAGGCTGCCCTCGAATTGAGGCCGCAATAACAGCGAAGTTACTGGCCACACCCACATCAAATGTTTTATGCTTCCACGTCAATCTCATCCTAGCACACTCGTTCATCAAAGTATTTATTGTAGTTGTACAGCATCCATAATTCTCACCTTGCCTTTGTGAGCTTTACACCCATACCGCTCATCCAAGCGCACTCGTTTATCAAAGTATTTATCGTAGATGATATGATAGTTGGCAATTACATCTAAGACTGCCGTGGTTATTACCTTTATAAGTGTCTACGTACATCAACAGAACAAATATGGTGTCCAAGTGCCAACGTGTCATGGTGTGAAGTAAAGACTTAAAAATAGAGGTCGCAGTTCCGTAACCTTGTTAAAAAGAGGCTGCGGCCACTATTTGAAGAAATACGGTATGTAGGCATGCATGTATATATGTATGGATGTATGTATATATGTATGTATATATGTATGTATGGATGGATATATGTATGTATGTATGTATGGATGGATGGATGGATGGATATATTTCAGATATAACTAAACAGCCAAATATACAGAAATCACTGATATGCTAAACTAGAATGTAGACAGCTACAGTCACCAAACGTAATCCATACGTATAATAATTTACTAACTGTCAAAATTATGAAGCCCAAATAGACTGGGCATCCCAGTCTTGACCGTGATTGTATGGTCTCCTTGAGTTGGTAAGCCTGTCAATCTTCCTTAAAAATGGATGGATGGATGGATATGTATGTATGGATGGATGGATTCTATACATATATTTTCAACATATGGCTGCTCTATTACAGGCTAGTTGTCTAACAGTCAACATCGAATACAATCCAATAGTTTGTACCAATAATGCAATATACTAGTTCTAAAAGAGTTCTTAGACAATGAGGCGAGCCTCACTGACGATGCTGTCAACACAGTCAAGATGTACTGGATGGCGCTTCAATGACCTCGTCCCTCTAACACAAAGACAAAGAATTGCAGATCGTAGTAGAGAAAAACTCAGTCTGCATCGTATTAGTGCCATTGTTTGACTGTAGGAAGTGTCCTGTTTGTCTGAGATCAGGCTGGCTAGCCGTTTGTAGAAAGTGTTTGCTTCTCTTCCCATGCCTCCAATTGACGACAACACCAATGGAGTGAAGCTACTTCCTTCAACCTCTCTGACTCTCTCGCCATAGGCTCTCTGCTTCTCAAGTTCATGGTTCCGAAAGATTTGCGGTAAGGTCATCTCCTGGTAACTTTGCGCGTTGGGGTAAAACACCCTAATATTGAAAAATGCGCGTTCACCACGACGCCATACACCTCTTGCCGAAACATCCAGCCGTGCCTCTTCGTCCCTGTTGGCAGTACGATTGTGTAGGCATTCACCTGAGAGGGGGTTTAGCCTCGGTTCGATGGCCACATCCGAGCATACTTCACTAATCAAATCTGCAGTGATGTCCCTCACTTCGTTATGCCTGATAGTTGGAAATCCTCCTTTGGGGCATATCATAGCATGGTCAACATTGAATGTTGACCCGCATGAGCACTTTGAGGAAACGCCCTTCATTGACAATCCATACCTTAAACAAATGGCATCTCTAAATTCACACTTTGGTAGATAAAATCCGTGATTTTGGATCGGCAAGACAGTTAACCAGCTCGATGCTTCCTTTTCTCCTGCCAGTTCTATGGTTCTTCTTAGCGAGGGAGATGCGTCACTTTTCAACTTGTTCAAGGTTGATTTATGGGCTGCTTCTTTCTCTGACTTTGATGCTTTTTTGTTTTTTGAATTGCTTTCTTGTCTACAGAGTAGGAAGGTTGTTGATTTACAATCTCAGCTGCAAGAGGGGCGGTAATTCGTTCTGAAGTTTGATAATGCCAATCAGTCATTTGTGTAGGGTCAATAACATTTAGACCACCAAGTCTACAAGGTAGAGCTAGAAGGCTTCTCATTTCGTCACTGATAGCCGTTTGACCTGTGAGAGCAGGAATGAATTGTTGACGGACGACCTTCTCCAATGGAGCCATTAGATGTGAAATCTCTTTGACTGTACACAGCAGGAAGTTCCATCTCCCTATCAAACCACGTGTAATGCTGAGTAAGCAGCGTGTGGTTGCGTTTTTGCAATTAATGTCAAGTTTAACACTTGCTTAGCCCATTCATCTACCTTTCCTCGTATATACTCCTCGACAAAGCAGTCATCACCCAAGGCAGCACCCAGATGTCGCTTTCCTGTAGTTGTTATATGAACACCAGAATTTGCAAAGACCACTTCAGCTTGTTTCTTTGCCTCAGGTTTCACGATTAACCATGACTTGGTCGCATTGGTTTGATAACCAAAATCCCCTCCTACTTCAGTCAGCTTGTCCCACCATTTCCAAAC
Organism: Corticium candelabrum; assembly: GCF_963422355.1. Classification (NCBI taxonomy): domain Eukaryota; kingdom Metazoa; phylum Porifera; class Homoscleromorpha; order Homosclerophorida; family Plakinidae; genus Corticium; species Corticium candelabrum. Next base: position 8,471,641 of record NC_085091.1, on the reverse strand, counting down.
TTCATTTATGGTACCTGCTCCAGTCGCATCGTCTGCAAACCATACTTGTTTACAGATTCCCGCAAGGCTAGAGATCAGAGGAACAGTTCCGATGGCATACATTGCCATAGCTAATGGGTCTCCTTGAGTTGTTCCTTCCACTGATTGTATTATCTCTCCGCCGATAACGTACATGTTAATTGCCACTCTGTAGGTGTTAATCAGTATTGTTGAGAGAGCAGGACATATTATCCTAGAATTATGCAAGGTCGCATTACGATTGAGTGTGTTGAATGCATTTTTTGCGTCCACAAGCAACACACAGTCAGACTCATCAGCGTGGAATATTGATCTCATGGCATGAATTGCAGCTTCAGAGCCATCTTCTTGCCCTGCACAAACTTGCAATGAACCAGCACATTGGCAGATGTCGTCCTTCACTACTGCTGCAATAGATTTCGAAATTCTTCTTCTAAATGTTTCACCAATCTCAATTGGCCTTAAGCCAGGACATTTATTGAGTGGTATTAGTCTACATGCAACAAACGCCTGTAAGCCACGAGGGTCAACGAATTCTGTGCAGAGTCTTTTTGCAAGGCTAGCGAGGGAGTTGCATAGCTCAGCCGACTGACAACCAAAAGAACAACAAAGACGACGCCAAGCATTAGAGTCCATTCCAGATGGACCGCTGGAGCCTTGAGTTCATAGAGCTGCTCGTTTGATGGCATCTCCATCAATCTGGTCAAATATAACTGCTGGTATGTCATTGACTGGTCCTTGAAGAAGTGCCGAGTTTGGTGTTGGTTGCGAGGCTGGGTGCTTTTCTTTGAGAACATTCATGGCAGTTTGACCATCAGACCCTTCCACTATTTCATCCATTGCCAAGATTCCTCCATTGGTATTGTCTGACAAATATCTAAGAGCAGCGTTCACCTTGCCTTGAACCATTAGGCGACTGAATATTCGTTTAATCTGTTGATTTGAAGGGGGTTTCTTTGATGACTCTAGGCGCTGCTGTATAGCTTTTCCTTCCCTAAACAACTCATCAAATCTTCCTTCCTTCCACAAGTTCAGCCGACGCTGGAGGTGATGGACGTGATCCCTGCTCTTTGATTTTGCACTCGGCTTTTGCAACAACAGGACTTGCAAGACAACGAAAGCTTTCAGTGCAATAACTTCCATAGCTGTTGCATTGCTATATGCTTGTAAAAGATTACACATTTCAGAAACAAAATCTTTTCCAACTCGTCCTGAAGGTACAAGGAACAGATTTTTTCTCCAAAAGACAACGTCGTCATAGATTCTGGACAATTCCTTGCATGCTTCCGAGCCATCTAAATCATTCCATTTGAAACTTGTTGTGGCACACTTTTTAAATGGTGGTAAGTGAAATAAAGAGGTGTGAGAGCTGTTCGTTGACGGTACAGGAGATTCACAACGCACGGCGGTGGGAGTTCCTAGGCAGGACATCCAAGACGTTGAATTTCTGTTGCCCGGGGACGTGACATTTGAGATACATTTTGGAAGGCTAGATCTCCCAGAGATTGTGCTTTCATTATCATATGGCCTTTGTGATCTCACAGGGCTACAGATCCCGGATATTATGTTGCTATTGCCAGATCCGTTGTTATACCATCGAGACGTGGTGTTTCTGTTGACAGATGGCATTTGACAAGTCAACTGTTGTTTATTCAGCTCATGGTACGGTTTGCATTTGGAGAGATGCTGATTCAGGCGTTGAAACCAGTGTCTGCATCCGGGACATTGAGATAGCCGTAATTCAAATTTGAGATGCGATGGAAAGTCGTCCGGGTCATGTACCAGTCTAAAATGCTCAAGAAAACGGTTCTTTGATCCGGTCCATGCACAACCTGTACAATTGCATGAGATAGACAACCATGAGTTGGTACCAGAGATTGGTCGGCGGAGAAGCTGTGTTGAGACATGTTGATGGCCTGTTAGAAACTATAGTCTTGAGGTATTTAATCATGAAAATGAATAACAACGAGCCGACTAGGTCAACCGACAACCAGCGATCCTAGCACAATCCGTGCCATTTCAACATCCGGGGATGGATGGATGGATGGATGGATGTATATACAATGAACTCTGAATGTATATTCAAAGGAACTGTTCCCAGTGTAAACGAGGTATTATGATGCATACTGGTCTGGTATTGTGCAAGTTACTGTATGCCACATACGGGTAGTGTACTTTTGACCATTTTGTGATATTAACAAGTCTTGATCATAGCATGCAAACATCTAACAGAAAATTCTTGCTATTTGTACTATTTCTGTGTTTTCTTGTTTTTAATTAATTTTTTGTTAGTTTTTAACATGCATATATGGCCATGGGAAGTGTAGTTTGCAAGAGTATGAAAGAGAATACAATACATTACATTACTAAAGTTGTATATGGAAATGCATTTATATGATTAACATTTTCTTAGCAAGTTTGTTAATTAATTAATTAATGAAAAATTAAACTTCTAAATAAGTTGCCGTATTAACTTTCCTAACTTGAATTTTTGTTTTACGTTTACTTTGTAGCAGTAATGTGGGATTTCTTGTTTGTTTGCATGTTTGTTTGTTTGTTTGCTTGGTCAGTTATATGAGTTGATTTAATTTTAGAGAAATGAATCAGTGCTTCACCTCATTGGCTAATGACAAGGATTGTAGGGCTGTTGTTCTAACAGGAGCTGGGAAGCACTTTACAGCAGGTCTGTATTGACTTTATTTCCAACTACTAGCAGATTTATCTGTTTTCAGCTTGAATTTGCTACATAGGGCTAGATTTAATAGATTTCCAATCTCTGCTGTTTTCTAATGAAATTGAGGATACAGGAAGGAAAGGTTTTCGGATTAGAAAGCTGATATCTGATATGCAGGAATCTTTCAATGCTGTAGAAAAAGTCAGTTTTAATGGCAATTTCTCTAACATTGTATAGCACTTTATGTTAATTATTTAGTGTCCTAAACCAGTTATTGCTGCTGTTCACTCAGCATGCATTGGAGGAGGTATGGAGGTTAATTGCTTCGTCTCCACACATTGCAAATGCATTTGAATTGTAATCATTGCACACTGAGATGTCAACATTCACATGACTATCTTTCTGTAACAAAGAGATGCTGCTATTAAACTGAGAAGTTTCATTGTACTAATTGTTGTTGTTGGCCTTGTTAAGCATTAGTGTTGTTCAAACAACAGTAAATTGGTACTGATTGTGCTGCGGCCTTAGTTTTCACACTAAAGGGAAGGTGAATTACACTGTCACATGCTTTAACTATTTGGGTAGCATGTGCTTGTTGATCAAGACAACAATACTTGTGTTTGAAATGCCAACCACACATACCGTATAGATATATTGCAAGTTGTCTTAGAGAGGATTCTGCTACACCATGTTTAGGTTCATTTGCTGTCTGTAAATGCCATTTTTCTCTTCACTACTGAATTTTTTTGTAAAACTGCACTCAGAACTACATTTACAAAATGTACGTGTTTATGAAACAACTACTTTACACTGATGAAGTGGTTTTTGTATGATTTTCATACTGGTTCTTTATTGTAATGTAGAGGCATGTGTAAATACTTTATCTAAAAACAGCGACACCTAAATGAATAAGGTATTTTTATGTAACTATTCTTCATTTTCTTGACAGGGATTTGCATGTAAGACATTAAAGAAACATAATATGATATACATGCTTGTATAGTTTTGGTACAGGTCTTGATCTTATTTCTGCTTGTGATATACGATTATGCAGTAAGGATGCTTGGTTTCAGATCAAGGTATAGAAGTTAATGCTACATTTTTATGCAGTATGCTTGTAATGCACTTTATTTACTAGGAAGTAGACATTGGAGTTCTTGCTGACGTCGGCACTCTGCAGAGGTTACCCAAAATAGTAGGCAATGACAGGTCAGTGGAGCAACTGGATTATGGTTGCTGTCTGTTTTTGTAAAATTTTAAACTAAGTTTTGTTAAACGATTAGTCACTTCTTGTGTGTGTGTGTGTGTGTGTGTGTGTGTGTGTGTGTGTGTGTGTGTGTGTGTGTGTGTGTGTGTGTGTGTGTGTCACTGTCTTGGATATTGTAGTATCAATGTAAGATCAAGACCAGCACTAAGGTTTGTCTTTTGACCTTGCTGTATGGTCTTGAGTGCACCATCCTCCTTGAGCCTCATGTTCGTCGACTTGAGTGCTTTTTGATTCGTTTCTTTGAATTATATTGGGGATCTCGGTCAGGGAGCAGAAGCGTCACACTACGATACGCAAGATGGCTAAACAGCAAGAGATCTCATCGATTCTCTTACAACGTCGTCTTCGTTTTCTTGGACATCTCTCAAGGATGTCCAATGATTGCTTACCCAAGCAGCTTCTTGTGTTTGCTCCTGTTGGTTGCAAGAATGATGTTGGTGGACAGAAACATTGTTGGAATGATGTTGTATCTAGTGACCTCAAACAGTGTAACTTGTTAGAGTCCTGGAGGGAGAAAGCTGAAAGCGCAACTCTTGGCGCTCCATTATCAAACGTAGTGCAGAGCATTTTAACAAGAAATCAGAAATCGAAGAGAATAGCCTCAGAGATGACAGAAAACGACGGCGTGAACAGCAACTCGTAAAAACTGAGAGTCTCCTGCACTGTAACCACCCTGGCTGTTCATTTCAGGCATTTAACAGGGCAGGCTTGATTAGTCACCAATGTTGTCATTCTTCTGCCTCAAGTATTCCATGTCAGTTTGGTCATCAGACTTAGAAACAATAAGGTCTTTATAATCACCAGCGTTTTTGTCGAGACAGACCTCGAGCAGTGTAGACTTGATGTGTTTAGCCAGCATCTCCTGTACCCTCATGGTAATCATGGAGCACAAACAGCAAAGGGATGGATGAATGGATGGTGTGTGGGGGAGGGGTGTGAGTGTGTGTGAGTGTGAGTGTGAGTGTGTGTGAGTGTGAGTGTGAGTGTGAGCATGCATGCACATGTGTATGTATACATTCTGTTGTATGTAGCTTGGTGAGAGAACTAGCGTATACAGCTAGGGTATTTCATTCAGATGAGGCACGTGGTTTTGGTCTGGTGAGGTCAGAATTCAGCTTTGAATGAAGTGAATGTGTATTAAATGTTTTATATTCTGTTATAAGTCGAGTGCTGGCTGATCGTCAAACATGTGTTGATGCTGCTCTTCAAATGGCCGCTGACATTGCATCCAAGAGCCCGGTTGCTGTTCAAGGAACCAAAGTTAATATTGTTTTTTCTAGGGACCACACTGTTGCAGAGAGTTTAGACTATGCGGTATATATATATGCTGTAGTGAAATTTTGTTCCATTCCGACTACAAGGAGGACTGTTGTTGTTGCAGAGTGTTTGGAATTCGTTTGCTATTCAATCTGAAGATACTTTGAAAGCTGGTCAAGCTTTTCTAACTAAAACGAAGCCAACGTTTTCTAAGCTGTAATTGAGAGATGCCGTCTGGTTTGGACACAAAGTTTATACATCCAGATGAGTGTTTGAATTGTTAATGGTAGAATTGTTTGTTTGTTCATTGCATTGGACTTTGTGGGATGTGATGGTGCTGCATTTTAGATGTAGACGTATATGGCCTCTAGAATTAGAAGAGAAGTGAACTTTTGCTGAGTATATGGTGACTATGCACATCACAAAACTGTTACTTTTGAGTTGGCTCCAAACGTTTTCGTTTTTTTGTCTGCAATCAAAAATGCAGCTATAGTATACAGTAGTCTTTGCAAATGTGTTTCATACAGCTTTATGCTCTACAACACATTGTTTATAGGTACAAGTAGTTGACTATAAATTAAAATAAGAATTTTAGGTTTTCAAAGTACTACGACTAGCTGACACTTCTTTCCTGTAGTGTAGTAGTAGTCTAGCTGCTGCTGCTGATATTGCACTGCTTCGCAAACTGTTTCTAAGAAATTTGATGATGTAATAAACGCAAATGCATATACAGTCACTCACTGTGCTTGTCAATCATTAATTAGTACACTTTGTGGTTGGATTGCAGAAGTTTTGTTTACTCATTAAGACAAATATTACCTGCTATGCTTATAACGTTATAACATCATTTGAGAGATGAGTAAGGCCACATCATAGCTAACAATACTAATGACAAGAAACAGATTGCAGTGGTGTAGGAAGATGTTTTCGAGCAGGGGGGGGCTGAGCCAAGTACACTTAAGGGTAAGGACACGTATATAGTACCGCCAATAGGCAAAGTTCTCGTTGAAACTAAGAATTCAACATTACATCTGGTGGATCCAGAGGCCGGCCCTCTTTACCTGTATCATTCGCCATACCTAACAGACATAGCAACACTAATAGAAGACGCTTGTTTACTTAAATGACTGTTAGCGTCTGCAGCAACTCCATTCACTAAATGAGAACTGTATCTATGATGCTCTAATCAATCTGCATACGTCAGCATGACACAACTTCAAAAGCTCTAAAATTTCCCAAAATAGTTAGATCGACGACTGTTTGCATATACGAAGTCCTTGGCCGCAGATGAAAGATCAAGGGCATTTGTTCTTGCTTTATGAACATACGACAAGAACAAGTTGTTTAGATGCTGCTGTGACATTGTGCTCCTCAGAAACGTTTTTATGTGGTGCAGAGAAGAGAACGCCCTCTCAGCAGTGGCACTAGTAACTGGGAATGTCAAATGATCGAACCAGTTTGTCTACCTGATTGAGCATGTCCTTGTACATTTGACTCTAGTTGAGCGTGTCAACAATGGTCCGGACATGCGTTACCTTCTTCACACGGATAGCAGAACCAGCAAATGCATTCGTGATCACATCTGGTAACATCTTTAGTTGGATCTTTAGACACGCTAGGTCTAGAGTCCCCTGAAAATATTTGGCAACTGCCTCTGGGATTTCTGGTATATCTTTGCCGTTGGCTGCATCAATTAGCAGAAACTCCACCTCACGAACAATAGGAAGATCAGATTGATCAAAACGTCTCACTATTTCACCAATCGCATAGTCCAGTACTTCAAAATAGGCGTGGCGATACCTGTGTTCAGGAGATGCATAACGATGCGTCTCGCCCCCTTCATCATATCTCCTGGGTACCTTCCGGCAGCGGGGTAGAACAGGTTCGTCAGTCAGGCCTCCTGAAGAATCCAGAACATCCTTATAGAAATCTGTAAAGGCAGTGTAACTCCGCAAGGACACGTAATGTGATCTCAATAAGTCAGCTCCCCTGGTTCCCTCGGAAACAGTTGTGTCTTTAGCCTGAAGGTTTATGGAAAACTGTTCAGCTGCAGAGAAGACCCTGTAAGCAAGCTTCAAGCTAAAGAAAGTCTCAAATGATTCCATCTTTGCCAGCAATCCACTTCCTTTAGCAGCATACTCATCATGACCTTGTCGAACAATCTCGAGTGTTGTCATGAGCATCTTATAATTCTTCAGGATACTTGAAATGGCAGAATGGCGAACAGTCCATCGTGTAGGGCAAAGTGGTCTCAGTGATGGAGACAGACCTGACTCACCTTCTGACACCGAAATGTCCTTGCGCACGCTCTCAAAAAGATTAAGTCTCTTAGGGGAAAACCTGATAAGTTGCACTAGCTGGAAAATAAAGTCCATGCAATTGCGTAGCAGTTCGCACTTCTGAGTGACATCTTTTATGCACAAATTCAGGCTGTGGGCAAAGCAGTGGACATACAGACAGTGACTGTCTGCCTCTTTCTTCAGAAGAGCCTGTACACCATTCCGAACACCACTCATGTTGGCAGCTCCATCGTATGATTGACCTATGCAGTTAGAAAGTGGCAAGGAACACCATATCAGCATATCTTTAATGGTGCTAAATAATGTCACAGATTTGGTGTCTGGAAGCTGGATTAAGCCTATAGCATCTTCATGGATAGTGTAGCTGGAATCAACCCAACGAATGGCAATGCACATTTGCTCATTGTGCGAGACGTCGGTAGCCTCATCAACAATCAGGGCAAAAATGTTTGCTTCACTGATCTCTTGCAGCAGCTGTCGCAGAAGCTTCTGTCCACACAGCGAAATAATCTCATTGATAATTTCAGAAGAGAGATAGTCTCGCTTCTTTAGCCATGATCCCACATGAGCATCATCTTTAGCTTGCAACAGCAGCAGCTGCAGCAGGTTTCCGTCAAACGTGAGGCTGTCTTCATGGTGACCATGTAACAGTCAGCCTTGTCTTGCCAAATATCTAACGCACTCCAACAGCTTCATAAACATAGCACGATGATTTTTCATTTCTGCTTCATGCTGTTTGCTAAGCTGCGACCTGACATCTACTGCACTAAACTTAGCAGCAAGCTTGGCCATTGCCTCTTGGTGCATTTCGCTTCCTTCATGCTGACCAAACCTCTGGAGTGCCTTCTTCCAGTAGCTAAAACCGCCCTCCACGAACGTAGCATTGTAGCTCTTAGAAAGCGTAAGCAAGCCTAAAGCTTTTGCTTTACAACAAACATGGCAACAGACCTTGTAAGCCACTGCACCTGTACACACACTGATCCATGGGTGCTTCAAATACCAGCTAGATTGAATTGATCTGGAGTACGACTGCTTTCCGTGGCAACTCTTGGAACTATCTAGGTCACTTGGCTGATTAGCAGCGTCAAAGTTACCACTGCAGCACAAGCAGCTGCAAGAACTGCAACTAGTTGGCGTTCCAACTCCATCTGAGTCTGGCAAGTGCAAAACTGGCCCAGCCGTCGGTTGTGCTGTAGCTCTTGACACTGACTGCGGTGAACGATCATCAGTGTGATGAGTGTCACTGGTAAAAAAGCCTGTATTCGTCTTTGCTGAAGCGCCATACCACTATGAGTCTGGAGCTCTAAAGTACTCCCGGATTATGGCATGCATACCCGGATATTTTCCTGTCAACCTCGATTTCCCAGACCTTTGTTCATTTTCATGTTCCGAAAACACTTCCAAACTTCATTATTACAGTCCAATCGAAGAAGTTATGGTCGTTCTGAGCTGGGGGGCTGCCCCTCCGCTTCCTACGCCGGTGTATTGAACCAAGCAACAGTATGTTTTTCCTGTCATTCACAAACTACAGATACGCATGCGCAAAATTGTCGCCCCGGGTGTTCTGGTATACACATTCCGTACTTAGGTAAGGTGTGTCTACAATCGGTTTCATTGCACACGCAGCGACTGATGGAAGCTAAAAGTGAGGAGCGATGGTTCCCATAGTAGATCTAGAGATTGCAATGCTACGTCTGTAGATCTGCGTTTGAAGGCATCGCAACTGATATTAGCGAAACGAGCAGACGAAGCTGAAGGAAAGCTGAGAAAGGCGTTGCAGGTACTTGAAAATGCACACCGACTGCCTGTCGTACAAGCAGACCAAGAACGAGCCGACAGTAAGTTCTTGTTAACAAATGTACATATGGCAACGCATACAATTGCGCATCTAGGCGCGTTATGAAGTTCACGATGTTTGCCCACTTTCAGCTTTAGTCGAACTTGCCTTGTGTTTGTGCGAGCAACGAAGGTATGCTGAAGCACGTGATTATCTGTTGCTGCAACAAGGTATCCAAGAGAAAGCAGACATTGGTGTAAATGCGAAAGGTACGTTTAGAGTCCTAAACAATTAATTCTTGTAGCTTGAGAAAGCAGTTTATCTAGATATGACTGCATTCGATTAGCACACCGCAGTACTTGTTTCCATGAGCACTAGAGATTTAGCTGCGTATAAATATATATATAGTACTGTTTAAACTATACACCTACAAGGAATATTTCTTTCTTTCATTGCTGCAGCTCAGCGACTGTTGGCCAGGTGTGCTTTGCAAAGTAGAAGTCTACAAAACGAAGAAGATCTACTGAGGAAATGTGCTTACTTGCATGACAGAGCTACAATCTTCACTCATACTGATGGGAGAAGAGCTATTGGTGAGACAACCAGCTATTTTATTATCTAGAGGAATCCGTTACATGCAGCAACGTGCACGACATAGACCGTAACTATACATTGCTGTGTATGTATAGCTCATCATTACTTGTCACTTTGTTTGATGATGAGAGGGAATGCAGCAGAAGCTGACCAACACATGATGATAGCCCTTGAAGGGTTCACTAGAATTGCAGCAGCTACAGGACGGCATTGGTACTCTGCTGCAGGTCTTGAGTGCAATTGTTTCTGGCTTTGTATCATTCTAATAAAAGTGTATATTAAAAATTAATAGCTGAAGAGGCTGGTGAGACTCTGCTAACAGAGGAAACATTTAATGGTATGGACATACCAGATTGCTGATGTAATGTGTTTGCGTATGACTTCCTTGTTTACATGGTGACATCATGCGCACAGGGCTGACAAACATGGGAATATACTTTCTCCACCATGATGACATTCCTAGAGCACATAATTGGTTGTGCAAGAGCTTGGATGTGATGCCAGTTACTTACCACAATACCGGAAAACATGCTGAAGGTACACTTTAAGAGTTTTGGGTGTAGTTGTACAGCCTGCACTCTCTTATCTTGCATTCCTAGATTGACATGGACAGTCTCCCCAATTAAATAAAGTAGTCAGAGGTTATATTCATGATCTAGTTTTGGTATGGCATCATACTTTTCTTCTTCCCTTACAGATGTAAGTGTAAATGTTTCAAAGAAACTATAGAAGTAGTACTAATTTATGCTCATAAGAAATTTACAAACAGCATCTTTTTCTTTGGCATGGGTGAGGTTTGATTATACTTTCATTTCCATTTGCATTAGTTAAAAGAATTTGTGCGTGGCAGGGCTGTAGCCAGCAGTTTGGAAGTGGTGAGGTTGAAAATTAGCAGGCACGCACAGACCTGCATGTTGCAGACAAACATAAAAGACAATTTTTCTCGTGTCATGCATTGGGTCTGTGCAGAGTACGATGCAGTACCCGTTTAGTTTAGACTCCCAGAAGGGTCGATCTCCTAGGAAACAAAAAGTTCATAGGATGATGAGGCATTACAGGTATATAGAGGGCAGTGACAGAAGCAACACCATCTGGTTCCACTTACTATCTGCTATTCTAAAACCAGAATGAACATGCAGATCTGCAAGCTGTATGCATTCTAATCTGTGAGACTGCAGGCACTTGATATGAGGCTGTCTCAGAATGATTAATTAAGAACTTATTTAATCAGCTATGCCATATTTCGGAAGTTGCCGGGAATGGTCCATTGGTGAAAGTACAAATATCAAGAAGTGGTCCAGTTGAACCAGACCGGCGGCTACGTCTCTGCATGGTCCGTTGCAGCTCTAACTGAAATGGTCAAAAACAGTCAATGACTTAATTTGTAGTCAAAGTGTTAATGTAGCTACAGTTTATGCATTGAAGTTGCCTTCGTTAGTGGTTTGTACATTTTCTTACTATTGTATACTATATATGTATAATATGGATGCTGTTGTTCGACTTTGAAAGTTTGACAAATTTAGTGACCTTAAAATAATTCCTCTATTGACTTCATGAGACTCAATAATGTTAATTCCATAGGGAATTATTGGGAAAACTGTACATGGTACTTCCTGTTTGGAGCAAGGTGGTACTTCCTGTTTGGAGCAAGGTGGTACTTCCTGTTTGGAACAAGGTGGTACTTCCTGTTTGGAGCAAGGTTATTATAGAGCAGGACACCAAATTATAAATACCATTGGAATGCACAGTAGTGTTGACTGGATAGATAGGGTACTTGATAGTCTAGTGTCATATCAAAACTATTCCAGATATTTGCAGAGGGGCGTTTTAGTTTCAATAATAAACATAGATAGATAAGGAGAAAATCTACATAGTACTAGCCTTGGTGGCTGAATTAGGTCAGATGGTAAAGAGAAGCAAGTCTTTCGATAAGGGTGGCTCCATGCTTTCATTCTAGTACGTCTTATATTTAGCAATTAGCAACCACTGTCAGCATCATTATGGCTGTCCAATATAACATCATCAGATTATAGTTTGAATTGTAGACAGCAAAATTAAAACAATCATGAATCTCTAATGTCTGTTATAAATCTTGTACATAGTTTTGCTGCAACTGGGTATCAGTTCATCAGATCAGGGCCTGTTTGATGATGCAGAGCAATATGCACGTGAGGCTTTGTCTATCAGACATAAACAACAGGATGTAACCAAAATTCAAATCTCATCAGGTAAAGAAAGGTTTACATTGATTTGGTGAACTTCTGTGATTTGACTCTTTTGTCATCAACACGACATAGCGATGAATCATCTAGGTAGATATCTTACCGTGCAGGGAAAATACAAAGAAGCAGAAGAGATGTTACAGCAGAGCCTTAAAGAGACTGAAGGCGAATGGAATGACACTAGAAGGAGTGGTACTATATTGCTGTGTTTTCTAAAACGTGTGTGTGTGTGTGTGTGTGTGTGTGTGTGTGTGTGTGTGTGTGTGTGTGTGTGTGTTGATATTAAATCTTCTATTCTATAGCACTTCTCAGTCTAAGTCGTTGCCTTATCGAGCAAAACAAGACAATTCAAGCAATGGAAATAATTAATATGTCCAAACCAACGGAAGCTGGCGATGCTTTTACTAGAGCAATTGGTTGTCACAGACCAATTCTGCATGCTTTTGCCAGTATACCTATTCATTCATTTCTTGCTTGCAGCCATGTGTCGCTTGGCCTTGTGTACTCAGATGAGCCAATACAGACGTGACGCTGTGGATGATCACATGCGTGTAGCTTTAGGAGTAGCCGAAACTTGTACAAAGAACCAAAGGGCTAAAAGTTAGTGATGATTATGACTTATGTGTTTGCATTTTGATTAATTTCAGCTTTCCTTGTTGGCTCTTGTTGCAGTAATGTTTAACGTTGCAGAAGTCTTGTGCCTTCAAGGTCACTGGCAAAAGGCTGATAGAGAGCTGGAAAAAGCTCTTAAAATATGGGAAACTGTACAGCACTATCACCCTTTTATGGCCAAAGGTTTTGTATTTTACATTATAACTACTGACTCATATTTACTATGTTTTGTAAATTAGTATTGTGTCGTCGTGGTGAGTGTTTTGCTGCTTTAAATGACTGGAACGCAGCTGTGAAAGCATTTGAGATGTCTGGTGACGTTTTGGACAAATGCCCTCAGATACATTCTGAGCATCCCGAAAGAGGCAGAGGTGAAACTTTTAAGCATGGAGTCAGATTCGTTGCAGGGCCATATAATGTAGAAAGAAGATGCTTGGATGTCTTTGCACTTGTAGTGTTGCTTTTCTTTCACAGTTTTACTCACTCTGTCGGCTATGACAGCATGCACAAGAATGCGTGCAAGAGGGTTATTTTACAATTGGCAAAAGAATGCTACACTTATGGATAAATCGTCCTGTTTAATAAATGCTGTTGTACTCTGGAGCAACGTCTAGTGTACGATGGGCAAGAGCACATGTTTCAGTGGGCAGATCCAGGCATGGACACAGTCACCTCAAGAGCAATCTTATTAAGTTTTTTTATATGAGCATTTAGTATCTCAAATCTCAAACACTTCCTACTAATGCACCGGCCCTTATAGTATGTCACACAATGAACAAACCGTCACAAACCTGAAAATCCTACCTTATAAACAGCAACTTATTTCTCAACCTTAGCCAAGGCTAGTTGATCCTCTGCACGATGTTGAGGATAAATTTGACATATTCAGTCTTTTTTGTTACTTTATTAAAGGATGATATTTCATAGAAACCAATTCACAAGTAATCCACAGCTTGTTGTCTTACTTTGTGCATGCTCTATTCTCATACCCTACTGCTCCTGATGTTTTTCAAGTAATAATCTTTTCACCTTCAAAAATAATAGGACGACAAGAATTGATACTTTAGTCTCGGTTGTCTGGGCTTTTGGTTTTTGCGCGTGCGCATGAAACATCATCAAAAATGGCCACTAGACGGAAGTGTGCAGCTCAAGATGCCAACTCGGCAAAAAAGTGAGCGACTTCTCTTCTCAACTACAGCTTCCAGTTTCAAACAGAAATGCCATTACCATTTCCCATGCGATATACTGCTTCTGGATGTGCAGAGTCAACTAGTAGAAACCTTTTGTTGCAGTATTAAATCAAATAATTAAATTTAAAAATTACTAATATTGCACATCAAAACCTGAAAAAATTAGGATTCATAAAAAAATTCTAAATAATTTTTTGGGAGTCTCACAAAGAATTACCGGTAGTCTAAAAAAACATTAGGAACAGCAGGATAGTTTGTGTTTACTAATGGCTTATTCCATTGGGCTCTTCCACAAAAGTGGAGTAGGAGTTCCGTTGGTTGATCTTCTATTGGTGTCAGGTCTTCCAAACTTTTCCAAGCTCTTCCAGACTCTTCTGGAAGAGCCCAGTGGAATGTACCCTAATTTATGTAAAGACAGATTGTAATTAAACAAAGTTTACTCTTTAGTGCTCCTTGGATGGGGAAGAGTTCTGGCAAGTCAGAAGGCATGGGCTTCAGCTCTTTCAATGTTGATGAAATCAATATACATTCTAGGGAAATCACTCGGAGCGCATCCTATGACTGTTGCTTGTAAGTGAAATATTCCCTAATGTATACAATAACAGTGAATACTATTGATAATGTACTGTATATGAATATCTGTTACGTCTCGTACATACCTCCCGCCCATGCATACAGCATATCATTATTCTAGTCCATTGCTGGCAAGACTAAACTGAGCAATACAATGTCAAGATCAAGTTGCATTTGAAGTCAAAAGGTTTCCTATGTGACAAAATGGAATGAATGTCTTTAGAAAGTCACTGCTGTTTAGTTAGTATGCACTCTACTTACGTGCATGTATAACAGCACCAACAGATACGATTTTCTGAAAATTTGGTAGATAGTGTCAAGGCATGATGCATGGTTGCGAAATTTATGAAGGATTACCACTACTATTATACTTCAATGTTTCATTATGCTATTATTGTATTTGAGAGGTCACCAACTAGTCTCTTGCACAGTCCTTCTTAATGCTCCGGTGAAGATCAGGAAGGGGGAAGTCAGGCAAGAGGGACGGTGCAAGAGGCTAGTAACCTTCTTGCTTGGTCTTCCCTGTATAGGTGCCTATGAATTGAGTGCTTGCTATTCAGCTAAAGGTAGTCCTGTTGAACCGACGGACATACTTTTGAAATGTCTACCAGAGAATGGACCAGTTGCAGGTTTGAAGTCTGCATATACTATGGTGTCGGTTGCAATTGACCAGAGTACTTTTTCCAGTAGAGCTGAAATCTTCAGACAGAAAAGGTCACGTCACACGAGAATTGCAAAGAGAAAACGATCTGCTGAAAGACGAAATTGGCAAGCTTCGGAAAGAACAACAACAACAAACGGAAGAACAACAATTGCAACTTGCATCACAAATCAGTTCTCTTCAAAAGCAATTAGCAACAGCTGTACATGAGGGAGAACGTCAAAAACAAAGATCAGTCAAAGATTCAACAGATCTCATTGAAAACCTGCTGAACCAATTGGACGAACAGAGACATGTGATGGATCGGCAAGTACTTGATGAACGTACAAGGAAGGAAGCCATGGAAGCCGAGTTGAAGAGGGTACAAGATTCACTGAGTAGCTTGCAAAGAGACAAGACTTCTACTCAAGCCATCATGAAAGAAATGGAGCGTGAGTTAAACAGATATGAAAGTGTTTTAGAGATTCCAAGTCAAGATGTTTTCATCAGTGAAATCAAACTGGGAGAGGGATCATATGGAGGTGAGTCAGGAAATCATGGCAACATGCATGGACACCTTGGTATCAGTTGGTATCCGTATGTTGTGTTTTTATTTAGTGGTAAAAGCTGGCCAATGGCATGGAGCCAATGTTGCTGTCAAAACCTTCCACCAACATCTTGTCAACGATCGTAATCGTCAGTTGTTTCGTAGAGAAATGTTACTCTGTGCTCACATTCATCATCCTAGTATTGTGTCTGTCTGCGGTGCTATTATAGACACTAAGCCATACAGTTTTGTGATGGAGCTACTGGAAGCTTCGCTGGAAGAAGTAACCAGCACAACCCAACTCACTCTCAAGGAAAAGATAGACATTGCTCTTGGATGCCTTGGTGGTGTAAGTTATCTTCATTCTTTGAGACCAACAGCAATCTTACACGGAGATATCAGGCCGACAAATGTGTTTTTGACCTTCACAATGGAGGCTAAGCTGGGAGATTTAAATACTGCACATTTAGTAGGAGACTCTTTCTCTGTAGGTCCAGTCAGCGCTTCCTATGTCGCTCCAGAAAGACGTCAGCAACAAGTTAGGCACATTATTCATAATACAAAGGAGGCAGATGTATACAGCTTGGGGTATACCCTCGCTGAATTGTTTATTGGATCAAAAGTGGACCATGATACACGGAACAGGCAGATTCGGCCCATTGAGCCTTTGGAAGTCCGTGATGTATGCACTAGGATGGTCGCTGAAACCCCTGATGCCCGCATGTCCTGTGAGGAGGCTCTTATCACTGTAAGAACGGTGAGGGCTATGGAGGAGTATAAGCAGTGCCGTCCTAAACGTGTTGTCAAAGGAGTATTGAAGACAAGAGGAAACATTCAAGTGACTGACAGCTAGTTGATATGCAAGTAACTACAGGAGACATATCCATATGTGACATGGAAATGTCTCAAACTGTATTGACAATGTGGAAGGTGGAATCCAACCTATTGCTGTGTTCTAAAAGTGTCCATGAGTTTTGCTGCGAATAGCTGGTGCCAGAAATTGGAAAAATTTTAACATGAGCTGCAACCAGTATTAGTGCTGTAATACATATACTAGTGTATGATGTCTCAGAACCAAAGCTGATGACCAATTGCAATGTACCTGCATGTACAAAGTATATACTTACTCAGTAACTGGTTGATAGCTTTACTTGCAGAAGCTTCATATCATGCCCTTTGTACTGTACGAGCCTTCAAATTGTGCACATGCGCACTCTTCACCGCAGACAGCAAACAATCAAGAGTTGAGACCAGTTTGTAGTTATAAAGTAAACACACCCCACATGCAATCACACAAACACAAAATACAACTCCTTCCCTGGGTCATACAAATTGCCTTTAAAATACAGGAATAAAACAATCAAGGAGACTGAAGTACTCTAAACGGTTTTCTGGGTAACTAGAAGTGTCTTACTATAAAACAGCTGATTCAGACTGCACATTGAAGAAGCAAACAAAAAATTAGTCTCGCATAGCCTTTCTGCCGCGTCATACTTCTGGAAGTATGAGTATGGCTATGCGAGACTAACAAAAAATAAGAATATCTGACATTGCATAAGCAGTGCGTTCTGTGTTACTGTATATAGTGATGATCCCTACTTCTTATTTGCTGCATTTAGAACATGTATTCACAATCTCTACCACAATTATATTATAAACAACTTGCAGCTCCCTCTACTTACAATGAATGTAGTTGTGTTAGAACCGAAGACTAAAGCCAGCGCCTTTCGCAGCATGACCTGCCTTGGCAAGTCCCATGTGAAATCCATGAGCATCACTGTCGCCATCAGCTCCCTGCCATACACAATCAATTACAAACAATCGAGACAACTACACCATGCAAGACAAACTCACTTCCCCATCTTCTGGTTCACGGCGTCCTTTTGGTGCAGATGGACTAGCATGTTTCCTTGCTCTTGGTAGTTCAGACTTAGCTGGCCAGGTAGGAAACATAGATGGATCAACAGGTAATGGTGATTCCTGAATCACTAATAATCAGAAGAACAAAAGGACACTCAACAGGTGATGGTGTACCTTGAAGAACCCGTGTTTTAGAGACTCATCGGCTGTAACACGTCGTGCAGGATCATATGTCAAAAACCTGAATAATAAACCTTCAATTTACGAAGTGCATAGAGACTCATACCCACATTAATTTCAAATATAACATCAATGGAGAACACCAAAGTAAACTGTCACCAAAAATTCCAAATTTAGATTTTGACATACTTGTTCAGCAAATCCAGTCCACTCTCTGTAATATATGGATATCTATTTCTTAGATTGTTGTATGGCTGCTTTGCAAAGTTGACCTGCAAACAAGCAACAAGATGAACGTAAGTGCAATACAAGTAAACAGCCTCCTTGCACTATAACCTTCTTGACAGCAGGTAGATCAGTCCAGCTTGGCCAAATCTTTTCACTTGGTGTTCCCAATTCCTGCACATACTCACTACATAAACTAAATAACTATCAAACACAAAGCAAAGCTGTTGTATACCTTAAATATTTTGTTGATTTGATCAATTTCTGACTTTCCAGGGAACATGGGCGCATGCTGTAGAAGCTCACCAAATATACAGCCAACTGACCACATGTCCACAGCTGTAGAGTATCTCTACAAGATAAGTTAAAGTCAACGTTTAGTAAAGACAGATTCACATAACCGAATATATTGGCTGGCTGTCCTATTTGCCTCATGTTTGCCTGACTAGTGACTACCGTGTTCCATCCAACCTACCATCTCTCAAATGATTTAGGTGACACTGATAGATAGTATTTCAATGTACGTAGCTGACTGCCTGCTCATTGTCTATGATGTCTACATTAGATAATGTATAGCAAATATACTCCAGTCTACCTTAGTGCCCAAAAGTAATTCTGGAGCTCTGTACCAAAGCGTCACTACTAGCTGTGTGTAGTTCTTCAACGGAGATCCGTATTCTCTTGCTAGGCCAAAGTCACCAACCTAAACATACACACGTTTTACCAAAACATACATGACAGCAAACAAAAAAGAAGCTGTTATATAAAAGTAATGTGTTTGCTCTTGTCAACTGACTACAACTACATGCACATTCCAATAACGCGTCGATCCCACATCTTCACACAAGCACCTAATACAGTTTGAAGTCTGGCAAAACACTTGCTTGACTTATGTTTATTATAAGCAGTCACTACTAAATCTGTGCAAATGGTACAAATGCAAAACTGTCACACAACCAACAGAAGTACAAGTCAATGGCAAAACAAGAAAACAGACAATGAAACTTGCACTACCTTCAGAATTCCCTTGTGACTGAGCAGCAAGTTAGAAGCCTTCAGATCACGATGTAAAATCCAGTTGTCGTGTAAATGCTGTACAGCACGTAACAACTGAATCATTAGTGTTTTAGTTTCTCCTAAAGAGTAAACAGAATAATCAGCACCAACAAAATCTGACAAAGACATCGCACAATATGTCAAATGTCTCACCTACAAGAAAAGGTTGCTTCATTGACTCCATTAGAGTCTTCAAATCATGCTCTACATACTCCATTACAATGTATATCTTGTCCATGTTGTCTCCAACCACTATTTCCTTGAATAACAGTAAAACAAAACGATGAAAAATGTGGGACCCTGACATTGCCACTAAGTAATTCTTGAACAAACAAAAATAGTGGACAAGCAGATGAATGATTGCACTCAGAGGTCTAGATACCAGGCAACCAAACAACAACAAACCAATATGTACACAGATAAACAGAGACAACAAGCACACAAGAAAGGCAAAAAGAAAGTGGAAATAGAAATAAGTTTGGAACTTACTCTGACATGTACGATGTTTGGATGCTTGGATTTTAGTAGCATGTTGATTTCACGTAGAGAAGTGATTGGAAAACCTTCTTTTTCACGTTCCATCTTTACCTTCTTTAATGCCACAATTTCATCTATTAAGTAAACAAATCAAATAAATAGACACATAGCTGCATGAACCAAATGATGACCCAAAGTTGAAACCACAAGACACTTACTTGTTCTTCTTTCTCTTGCTCGATAAACAACACCATATGTCCCTTCTTCAATTCTGTTCAAATATTCATACTCTTTCTCCAGGCTACGACACCCAGAAATAGCTGGATAGTAAGTCACATAATCTGGTTCAGCTTTAGGGTTAGCAGAATGCTGTTCTTCTTCAACAGCTCCTATTAGCACTTGAACCTCACTCTCAGAATCCTCCTCCTCCATTTCTTCTTCGGGCTCAACTTCACTATTAGAAGAAGAATTTTCTTGTCCAGGAGAAGCAGCAGGTTCAACCGCTAAATGCACCTCATCTTCTTTCTCACTCTCCTCATCACTAATGTCACTATGTTTGTATGTTAATTCTGCCACAAACTCTTCACTCTGTTTGTCCTTTACATCATCATCATCCTCATCAGCTTTATACAATTTTACCTCCTCGATTGATCTGTTGTCTGACTCACTTTCAGAAGACTCTTGAAATAAATCTCTTTTATCTTCAGTTGGATGCTCTTTTTTCTTCTCCTTTTCCTTCTTCTCAACAACTCGTTGTAATTCCTCTCGTAAGTCACGTTCCTTTCGCCAGCTGTCTCCATCTCGTTCTGTTCTATCATCTCGATGTGAGCTTTGCCTTGCAGACCGATCAACCCTTTCATAGTGACCCTCCTTTAACTGTGCTCTGTCTGATCTTTGTCTCTCTACTTTTCGTTCTGAACTTCGTTCCTCTTTCTTCTGTCTTTCCTTCTTTGAATGTCGATCTACTCGTTTCCTTTCCCTACTACTCCTTCTGTCTTTCCTAGTTCGAGATAACCGACTGCTCTCTTCTGATCGTCTCCTACCTCTTCGGCCACTTCTTTCTGTATGTTTCTCTTTGTGTTTCTCCCGACTTGCATCTTTTCTAAGCTTAGACTTATGTTTAGCTCGTACAGTGACTTGAAGAGGTTCTTCTTTCTCAGTATCACCTTCCAGTTGCTCATCCTCGATATCTTTTTCATCTCTATTAACCAGCGTTTCTACCATTCCCTCATCAGATACTTCTACACAGAAATATATAAGAACACTAACTGAGAGCATTTGATCTTACACATTATAAAAGAAATGATAGTATTAATCTCTTCTAGTTACAATCTACAACAGGCAAGTAAACAATCCATCAATAACTAGAACTAAGAAGCGGACTTGGACTATCTCTAGCAAGACAACTGACTACTTTACATGTCAACCTTGTCTTTGACTCTCTGGAGGTGAAACTGCTTCCATCACTGGTTTACGATCTAAATCCATTGCAAAGACAGCTTCTGAGTCTGAATCATAAAGAGCAATGGCCTCATCTTCTTCTCCGTCGCTCGCACCCTCGCCGCTTCCATCGGGGACATTTAATTCATCATCTACCATCTCTTGAAGCTTTTTGCGCTTCTCTGCAAGTACTGTTTCTAACGCAGCCACATCATCATCGTTTGTTGGACGAGCGCGTTTACCACGGCCAGTTTCTTCAGCCATAGAGGATCCGGGAATGTCCTCCTATCACGTGACACCTTCACTAGCCAAACCCTTCCTTTTTGATATTGCCTGCCACTAAACCTCACTTGTGTGTAACAGTTCATGCCCCAATTGTCACACTAGAAAGTGCTCGCCTTGTTTAGGCCAATGCTAAAATGTAGACTTTATATTTAAGAGCAACATGCAGTAATTAAACTGCAAAGTTTGGCATCTGCAGTTGCTATATCTAGAGATATATGGCAAATGAAAGCAAAAGTGCACGGATGAGCATGAAGTAAAAAAAGTCCAAGAATCAATGCAAATCAATTCAATTCAAGCCTGCGTCTGCTTCGGACGAGCCAGAAACTCCTCTGCCTCCTGTACACGTGTACCACATCAATATGTCACAACTACAGCACTGCAGTGAAATAATTCACAGTCTGTTAATTAATTGAAACTCACCCGTGCTGTCACATCCATTGTCCCAGACCTCTTGAGCGATGGCTTTTCTTCTTCCTCTAGAGAAGCAACAGCAGCAGTCTCAGCTCGAGTTGAGCCCAACTCCTTGTCTCCCAATAAAGCAGCTCCCTCCTAAAGTTCATAATTATGATAATCAAATTTGTAACACATTGTGCTTAATGTCATGTATGCCTTGGCTGTGTCCACCATTGTCTTCGCTCGTTTAAGTGGAGGAGCATCCTCAGTTTCCTCCTCTTCACCTTGTTGCTTTTCAACTGTCTGTCCTCTTGTTTTCCCCAAATCACTAATGCCCAGTAAACCAGCAGCCTCCTGTGGATAGCATATCTTGCCAGTTTAATCCATCTACATTGTCTGTTTACATTTGATATGCAGCTACCTTTGCAGTTGCAGCCATTGTGCTTGTTCTCTGCATTGTTGCTTTAGACTCTGAGTCATCTTTATCATCATCAGCATGAGCAGTCTGTGACCTAGTTCGTGACCGTTGCTTGCCCTCCAGCACATACTTTGCTTCCTAAAATACCAAAAATGCAGTTGCAATAAGATTATTTAAACAAAAAACCACCAAGTCTAATTGAAAGTTTGTAGTTGTAGGGCTGTTGTGAGACCATATCCTGACAAGTTTTAGAGTGTAGTGATCGATGGATGAGTGCAATGAAATAAACAGCTAACAATTGCATTTCACAGTCCACACCAGCCCCAAAATACGCACATTGTATGTAGTGTATTCTCTAGAGAAGGTTTTGCCAACTCCGCCCCTTTCGCGTTCCAGACGTCTGGCCACGCAAGACTATGGTCTCTGCTGGAAATAACTGACTGCATATTTTGGACGTTGATCTGGAAGATGTAGCATGTCTTTTTGGCATTTTTAGCACACTGTAATATTCTGAGGCAGATACTGAACATCTATTAGCGCACGCTAACTACGACCACGTGGTCTAACGAGAAGTTCGGTGTACAGTACGAATTCCACTCCCCAACTCTGCGCTTCTTTCACGCAAACAAAGCACAAGCAACCACTCTCACCTCGGTCGTAACAGCCGTAGTGCTGGCCCGCGTGAGCTTGGCTGATGGAGATATCTGTTCTAGCTCTTGTTTCTGACCACGTGTCTTCACATCAGCATCAGCAACAGCAGCTACATTGTGCCCCTGTGACTTAAGAAAGTCCTCTCCTTCCTACGAACACCAATAGTACTAGCCACTTGGCCATGGTAGTACGTAGCAGTTGGCATGCAGATCTAGCTAGACAAGGCCGTGTACGTGTATCTTGCTTGATTGTCTCTCACCTTGGCTGTAGCAGCCATGGTTGTATCACGCTTCAGAGCTGGAGCATCGTCTGCCATCCCAACAGTTGCTGGGTTAGAACGCGTGCGAAATTAGCCCGCGGGCTGTGTGATTGGTTGAGACGTCACAGCGTAGTCACACCTTGCAAATAGAGGCGGGTCCCAGAAATTTAATGATTGCTATTTATAATAGCCGACAGCTAAATTTACCACATCGATTCGACGAAGATGGAAGCGACAGCAGCATTTTATTGAAACTCATTAGAAAGCGGGAAAATTAACGAATTATATTAGCTAACAAACTGCATAAAGTGGGAATTCCCACTTGCTTATATATACTCACTTAGATAAAATATACTTAATTCCTTTTAACTTGGATAAAATACTACTTAATTCCCTTTTAACTTGGATAAAATAATACTTAATTCCTTTTAACTTAGATAAAATAATACTCAATTCCCTTTTAACTTAGATAAAATAATACTTAATTCCCTTTTAACTTAGATAAAATAATACTTAATTCCTTTTAACTTGGATAAAATAATACTTAATTCCCTTTTAACTTGGATAAAATAATACTTAATTCCTTTTAACTTAGATAAAATAATACTCAATTCCCTTTTAACTTAGATAAAATAATACTTAATTCCTTTTAACTTAGATAAAATAATACTTAATTCCTTTTAACTTAGATAAAATAATACTCAATTCCCTTTTAACTTGGATAAAATAATACTTAATTCCCTTTTAACTTGGATAAAATAATACTTAATTCCTTTTAACTTGGATAAAATAATACTTAATTCCCTTTTAACTTGGATAAAATAATACTTAATTCCTTTTAACTTAGATAAAATAATACTTAATTCCTTTTAACTTAGATAAAATAATACTCAATTCCCTTTTAACTTGGATAAAATAATACTTAATTCCTTTTAACTTGGATAAAATAATACTTAATTCCTTTTAACTTGGATAAAATAATACTTAATTCCTTTTAACTTAGATAAAATAATACTAATTCCTTTTAACTTAGATAAAATAATACTCAATTCCCTTTTAACTTGGATAAAATAATACTTAATTCCTTTTAACTTGGATAAAATACTACTTAATTCCCTTTTAACTTGGATAAAATAATACTTAATTCCCTTTTAACTTGGATAAAATAATACTTAATTCCCTTTTAACTTGGATAAAATAATACTTAATTCCCTTTTAACTTGGATAAAATAATACTTAATTCCTTTTAACTTAGATAAAATAATACTTAATTCCTTTTAACTTGGATAAAATACTACTTAATTCCCTTTTAACTTGGATAAAATAATACTTAATTCCCTTTTAACTTGGATAAAATAATACTTAATTCCCTTTTAACTTGGATAAAATAATACTTAATTCCCTTTTAACTTGGATAAAATAATACTTAATTCCTTTTAACTTAGATAAAATAATACTTAATTCCTTTTAACTTAGATAAAATAATACTTAATTCCTTTTAACTTGGATAAAATAATACTTAATTCCCTTTTAACTTGGATAAAATAATACTTAATTCCTTTTAACTTGGATAAAATAATACTTAATTCCCTTTTAACTTGGATAAAATAATACTTAATTCCCTTTTAACTTGGATAAAATAATACTTAATTCCCTTTTAACTTGGATAAAATAATACTTAATTCCCTTTTAACTTGGATAAAATAATACTTAATTCCCTTTTAACTTGGATAAAATAATACTTAATTCCTTTTAACTTAGATAAAATAATACTTAATTCCTTTTAACTTGGATAAAATACTACTTAATTCCCTTTTAACTTGGATAAAATAATACTTAATTCCCTTTTAACTTGGATAAAATAATACTTAATTCCCTTTTAACTTGGATAAAATAATACTTAATTCCCTTTTAACTTGGATAAAATAATACTTAATTCCTTTTAACTTAGATAAAATAATACTTAATTCCTTTTAACTTAGATAAAATAATACTTAATTCCTTTTAACTTGGATAAAATAATACTTAATTCCCTTTTAACTTGGATAAAATAATACTTAATTCCTTTTAACTTGGATAAAATAATACTTAATTCCTTTTAACTTGGATAAAATAATACTTAATTCCCTTTTAACTTGGATAAAATAATACTTAATTCCTTTTAACTTGGATAAAATAATACTTAATTCCTTTTAACTTGGATAAAATAATACTTAATTCCTTTTAACTTAGATAAAATAATACTCAATTCCCTTTTAACTTGGATAAAATAATACTTAATTCCTTTTAACTTGGATAAAATAATACTTAATTCCTTTTAACTTGGATAAAATAATACTCAATTCCTTTTAACTTGGATAAAATAATACTTAATTCCTTTTAACTTGGATAAAATAATACTTAATTCCTTTTAACTTAGATAAAATAATACTTAATTCCTTTTAACTTGGATAAAATAATACTTAATTCCCTTTTAACTTGGATAAAATAATACTTAATTCCCTTTTAACTTGGATAAAATAATACTTAGTTCCTTTTAACTTACATAAAATAATACTTAATTCCTTTAACTTAGATAAAATAATACTTAATTCCTTTAACTTAGAAAAAATAATACTTAATTCCTTTTAACTTACATAAAATAATACTTAATTCCTTTAACTTAGATAAAATAATACTTAATTCCTTTAACTTAGATAAAATAATACTTAATTCCTTTTAACTTGGATAAAATAATACTAATTCCCTTTTAACTTGGATAAAATAATACTTAATTCCCTTTTAACTTAGATAAAATAATACTCAATTCCCTTTTAACTTGGATAAAATAATACTTAATTCCTTTTAACTTGGATAAAATAATACTCAATTCCCTTTTAACTTGGATAAAATAATACTTAATTCCTTTTAACTTGGATAAAATAATACTTAATTCCTTTTAACTTGGATAAAATAATACTTAATTCCCTTTTAACTTGGATAAAATAATACTTAATTCCTTTTAACTTGGATAAAATAATACTTAATTCCTTTTAACTTGGATAAAATAATACTTAATTCCTTTTAACTTGGATAAAATAATACTTAATTCCCTTTTAACTTGGATAAAATAATACTTAATTCCTTTTAACTTGGATAAAATAATACTTAATTCCTTTTAACTTGGATAAAATAATACTTAATTCCCTTTTAACTTGGATAAAATAATACTTAATTCCTTTTAACTTACATAAAATAAAACTTAATTCCTTTTAACTTGGATAAAATAATACTTAATTCCTTTTAACTTGGATAAAATGATACTTAATTCCTTTTAACTTGGATAAAATAATACTTAATTCCCTTTTAACTTGGATAAAATAATACTTAATTCCTTTTAACTTGGATAAAATAATACTTAATTCCTTTTAACTTGGATAAAATAATACTTAATTCCTTTTAACTTGGATAAAATAATACTTAATTCCCTTTTAACTTGGATAAAATAATACTTAATTCCTTTTAACTTGGATAAAATAATACTTAATTCCTTTTAACTTGGATAAAATAATACTTAATTCCTTTTAACTTGGATAAAATAATACTTAATTCCCTTTTAACTTGGATAAAATAATACTTAATTCCTTTTAACTTACATAAAATAAAACTTAATTCCTTTTAACTTGGATAAAATAATACTTAATTCCTTTTAACTTGGATAAAATGATACTTAATTCCTTTTAACTTGGATAAAATAATACTTAATTCCCTTTTAACTTGGATAAAATAATACTTAATTCCTTTTAACTTGGATAAAATAATACTTAATTCCTTTTAACTTAGATAAAATAATACTTAATTCCCTTTTAACTTGAATAAAATAATACTTAATTCCTTTTAACTTGGATAAAATAATACTTAATTCCTTTTAACTTGGATAAAATAATACTTAATTCCTTTTAACTTGGATAAAATAATACTTAATTCCTTTTAACTTGGATAAAATAATACTTAATTCCTTTTAACTTGGATAAAATAATACTTAATTCCTTTTAACTTGGATAAAATAATACTTAATTCCTTTTAACTTGGATAAAATAATACTTAATTCCTTTTAACTTGGATAAAATAATACTTAATTCCCTTTTAACTTGGATAAAATAATACTTAATTCCTTTTAACTTGGATAAAATAATACTTAATTCCCTTTTAACTTGAATAAAATAATACTTAATTCCTTTTAACTTGGATAAAATAATACTTAATTCCTTTTAACTTGGATAAAATAATACTTAATTCCCTTTTAACTTGGATAAAATAATACTTAATTCCTTTTAACTTACATAAAATAATACTTAATTCCTTTTAACTTGGATAAAATAATACTTAATTCCCTTTTAACTTGGATAAAATAATACTCAATTCCCTTTTAACTTAGGTAAAATAATACTTAATTCCTTTTAACTTGGATAAAATAATACTTAATTCCTTTTAACTTGGATAAAATAATACTTAATTCCTTTTAACTTGGATAAAATAATACTTAATTCCTTTTAACTTGGATAAAATAATACTTAATTCCCTTTTAACTTGGATAAAATAATACTTAATTCCTTTTAACTTGGATAAAATAATACTTAATTCCCTTTTAACTTGGATAAAATAATACTTAATTCCTTTTAACTTGGATAAAATAATACTCAATTCCCTTTTAACTTGGATAAAATAATACTTAATTCCTTTTAACTTGGATAAAATAATACTTAATTCCTTTTAACTTACATAAAATAATACTTAATTCCCTTTTAACTTAGATAAAATAATACTTAATTCCTTTTAACTTACATAAAATAATACTTAATTCCTTTAACTTAGATAAAATAATACTTAATTCCTTTTAACTTGGATAAAATAATACTTAATTCCTTTTAACTTGGATAAAATAATACTTAATTCCCTTTTAACTTGGATAAAATAATACTTAATTCCTTTTAACTTGGATAAAATAATACTTAATTCCCTTTTAACTTGGATAAAATAATACTTAATTCCTTTTAACTTGGATAAAATAATACTTAATTCCCTTTTAACTTGGATAAAATAATACTTAATTCCTTTTAACTTGGATAAAATAATACTTAATTCCCTTTTAACTTGGATAAAATAATACTTAATTCCTTTTAACTTGGATAAAATAATACTCAATTCCCTTTTAACTTGGATAAAATAATACTTAATTCCTTTTAACTTGGATAAAATAATACTTAATTCCTTTTAACTTACATAAAATAATACTTAATTCCCTTTTAACTTAGATAAAATAATACTTAATTCCTTTTAACTTACATAAAATAATACTTAATTCCTTTAACTTAGATAAAATAATACTTAATTCCTTTTAACTTGGATAAAATAATACTTAATTCCTTTTAACTTGGATAAAATAATACTTAATTCCCTTTTAACTTGGATAAAATAATACTTAATTCCTTTTAACTTGGATAAAATAATACTTAATTCCCTTTTAACTTGGATAAAATAATACTTAGTTCCTTTTAACTTACATAAAATAATACTTAATTCCTTTTAACTTGGATAAAATAATACTTAATTCCCTTTTAACTTGGATAAAATAATACTTAATTCCTTTTAACTTGGATAAAATAATACTTAATTCCCTTTTAACTTGGATAAAATAATACTTAATTCCTTTTAACTTGGATAAAATAATACTTAATTCCCTTTTAACTTGGATAAAATAATACTTAGTTCCTTTTAACTTACATAAAATAATACTTAATTCCTTTAACTTAGATAAAATAATACTTAATTCCTTTAACTTAGAAAAAATAATACTTAATTCCTTTAACTTAGAAAAAATAATACTTAATTCCTTTTAACTTACATAAAATAATACTTAATTCCTTTAACTTAGATAAAATAATACTTAATTCCTTTAACTTAGAAAAAATAATACTTAATTCCTTTAACTTAGAAAAAATAATACTTAATTCCTTTTAACTTACATAAAATAATACTTAATTCCTTTAACTTAGATAAAATAATACTTAATTCCTTTAACTTAGAAAAAATAATACTTAATTCCTTTTAACTTACATAAAATAATACTTAATTCCTTTGACTTAGATAAAATAATACTTAATTCCTTTTAACTTAGATAAAATAATACTTAACTCCTTTTTAATTAATTAACATAAAATATCACTTCCGCCATCCAGAAAAGGAAGCCTAGCTGCCAAATGGCTGGAACAGAGCATTTGTAAACACAACATTAATGCTTCCTCCTCAAGATTGCCATTACAGCTGAAGTGCTCAAGCAATAGTATAGCTGCATGATATGAAAAGCTGGAATATGTCGTACTTGACATACTGACCTACATATATGTAGTAGATATACAGTATATAATTACCCAGTAACCTTATAACGCAATCTATCTTGTCAAGTCCTTGCAATTATTTTCAAAAAGACATACAGATCTGAAAGCAGTACATGTACCCATATGCAATGTCCACAGACATCATAAAAATAACGCAAAAAAACAGTAGGTTCTCAACTCTTCAAGGTTAATTAATATCATGCACTTTCAAGGTTCTAGATAATAATTATGCAGAACAAATTTGTGCATCTCAGAATCTACTATGCCTCAGCTCTGCGTGTACATCTTTGTCACGTAATATCATGACTTGCTTACAAAAATGCTGTTCTATTAAATAAAAATAAGATCAAGCAAACAATTGTCTGAACATGAAGACAAATATATTACAACATGTCCATGCACCTGGCAAAATGGAATTATGCCACCAACTGAGATTCAATTTGTACAGTTTCATCAGAGTGACACCGAGCATCACCACCAGCAGTCTCTGGTACCACGTGATGATGTAATGTTGACATAACTGATGGAGTACATTTCAAGCCTGTCTCCTGATGCAGCAACTGCAAGTTGGAGTATGAAGATATAGGAAAAAGAGGCTGGCGATGACGAGATTTCTCAAACAATTCAACAACAACATCTAAATACATGCAACAATTAAAAGTCAATTATTGTGCACACATAAGCACACATTAACTTACGTAATGTTTCAGTGACGAGAGGAGGAATGACTTGCTTGAGACCATTACAGTTAGTGTGAAGAGCAGGATTAATGTTCACTTCAATAAGCCAAACTTTCATCTCACTGTCAATCATGAAGTCAAATCCCAAGAGCTCAAAAAATCCAAGACGACACTCTAGCTTGTGCTTCACAGAATGAAAACAAGACAACATAATGTGCTGCATTTGTTTCTAGACAAAAATATGCCTGTAAAATGTTGTCCTTTGGGATATGAAAAAAATAATGTGGTTATGCATCAAACAGCTCCAAAATACCTACTATGTATATCTTAACAATTCTACAATTCAACCATGCAGCACTTACACTTCAACACTTCAATTAAACAAAACCAAGAACTGCAGTTATATAAGTGACATGTCCCTCAAAACATATGCACACAAAGTAATAATAATTCCAATACAGGAAGACAGGAATGCAGTAAGCATAATCCAAAAGACAACAATTTGTATTTTCAAATTAGCTGTTGGTTGTTGCATTCAAATTAAAGTAGTCAAACTTCTAATTAACACATTGCATGAACACATATAATGCTCACTGTAAACTGTGTGAAAACCCAGTCACTTGGAAGATTCTTCGCTGTTGCCAAGTTAGCATTCAAATACTTCTGCAGTTGCTCAAATGTCCATACCTGAGCAATGCAATAGATCAATATATATGTAAATAAAGTACACATGCAGTGTACTGACTGTATCTTCTTTCATGTCGCTATACAGAGGATCTCTCTTTTGCACATACTATATACACATAATTAATTAAACAATAATCAGCTAACAACTCAACAAGTCCAAAGTAGCAGCATGTGCACTAATTCCCTATTTATGTGCTCTTGCCTTGTGCTGCTGATGCCTATACATATAGCTGCATGCAAGTGTCTGTGGTGTTAGCCTGTCATTCTGTGTGTGACTGTACATGTAAGAATTCGATCCTCGATCTCACTGAACCTCCAAATAAGTGTCTCATGCAACCTTGTATTCTTGTTAGATGTCTTTAATTACCTTAATCAAGATTGAAAGAAATTCGTGCTATTAAACTTCTACTGTTGGCAAACTATATAAAGTTGTGAGTAATACCCATGCAAAACATGTAGCCATAGTCAAGTATCTAGGTTCTGCTGACCATGCAACTTAAGAACCTGTAGCAGGTACAATTAAGTGCCATATGCACTTTAGTACTACATAAACATGAATTTGGTTGTGCAATAATAGATTTATCAAATTAATAAGAACATCCATTCTGTTGTAAAGGCACTTATCAGATTGCTCAATTAATTAAGCTCGATCCCTCTATCAATTACCTTCTATGCTCAGTGTAAACTATAGCTACACTAAACAACTCAACTTCATTAATATCCCAATAATTAATAGTACCGAGAATTTCCGAAACAGCATCCAGGGCAGCAATACAGAAAATGGGATTTTTATGGAACAAATCCGTTCTCAATAAGCACCCAAGCGGTTCATAGGACACTCTGGAAATTGGCAGATTGACTTAAGTACCAAAGTATGCAAGTGTGAGGCCCATCTTGCAACGTCCTGCCTATATACTTACAAGTGCGACCAGACCTGACTGCCCTCCTATGCTTCTTGTCAGACGTTTCTTTAGAGCGTTAGGTTCCTTCGTTAATCCACAGTGTAAGACCACAGTCTGGTTGCCAAACCTGTACGTGCATTGTAGTATAGTAACGCACATTACTAATTCGGCCTCGAAGTATCAACCAAATTTGGGTGCAGACGTCAAATCCCACACCACAATCTTGATTTTCATTAGTGGGCCCATGGGCTGTAAATGAGAAAAGTTTCCAAAACATTGCCCAGTGGGCGGTCATTTGGCTGGGTGCTGTTTCCGAATTTCCCGGTACATGACATTGTATCTTCAGTACATGTACCAA
The DNA here is from genome assembly GCF_963422355.1 of Corticium candelabrum. Classification (NCBI taxonomy): domain Eukaryota; kingdom Metazoa; phylum Porifera; class Homoscleromorpha; order Homosclerophorida; family Plakinidae; genus Corticium; species Corticium candelabrum. The sequence continues at coordinate 8,439,722 of NC_085091.1, read as the reverse complement.
CCAACTATACCTGATTTGTAAGATGAGCAGCTAACTCTGAACTCGTAACACTGTATTGCTGCAGTGAAAGACGGACATATCCATGATGATAAAAGACAACATATGGAGTTGTGTGAGCAATAAGAAGATATGCTCGAATGTCAAACTTTCTCCCACATAGCAATAAAGGTGACTGAATATACCTGACAAATGCAAAGACAAGTGCAACAAGCAGATAGTTAATTGTATATGTCTGTCATTTGTCACAACTGCCAGATCTGTATTATACCGTGTAATGGACTTCTAAATTTGTCTATTGGACAGTCAATACCTACTCTGCAACTTGTAATCTGTCAGCTGTCAAGATCAATTTGTTTGCTAATTATAAAAGTCTTGGTCTACATGCATGCATACCAATTAATCTGGTTCCAGTCCAACTATTTTCATGCACAATTACATTTCCCCTATTATATCTTTGTATATCAGTTATGTTTCATAATACAATCATTTAACCACATCACCATGCATTTTTCACCTTTGCACTATTCTTGAAGAAAGACGTGACCGTCGTCCATTAAGAGTTGCTTCCACTCCAGCCTCAACGTCCAAACGAAACTTGTCTAGATTTTTTACCAAGAAAATCCCTTTGCCCTATATATACAAATAATGTATCAGTAATGTGAAATAGCAACAAAAAAGCTTGCCAAACAATGTCTGTAAGTGACATCACCTGGTTTGACCCTGTTGGCTTACAAATCCAAACATCACCATCTACACATACAAACACATACTGTACTATGCATTGTCATAATATTTGTAAATAAATGTAAAGTATGTATCTATTCATTGTTCATGGACATTATTATTATTATTCAAACCTTTAAAAGTCCCATAAAAAACTTCTCTTTCACTCTTCAGGTCTAGTTTGTATGTCTCAGGAACAAATTCAGATAAAGTAAGAGAAGGTCTAAGTATATATACAAATACTAAATGAATGAAGTTCGTATACATATTGGAGCAACAAGCAATACATCACCTTGCTCTTCTTCCTTTTAACTGACAGTAATCTCGCAAGCTGTCTAATAGTCCTATCTTTGTTGTCAGCATATTTATGTTTGAAATGTGATTGACCAACTGCTGCCCTGTACAGTACATACGCGACATATAATTATATGCATATATAAAATGCAATCTGTATACTATAGCTGTACTAGCTGTTCCTATTGACTTCTTACCTTCTTTAAATTCTCTGTAGTTAATTTGTCTCTTGAGCTCCACCCATTTCAGTGTAAAATCGGTGCTGAAACGATCATCTGTTCGTTTCCATCCCATGCCCAATAATGCACCTTCCACTCTACAATACACACTAATAAAAACTTTCTAAATAGTCCAGTATATAATATTCTATTTCTCAGTCTATCTGCTTCTCATTATACAATTTGCTAGCTCACAGCTATACGTATGTATAGAACACCTTTCAAGAACACAGTAAATGCACCTTCACACAATGCATATGCGTCTCACTGCATATCGTCAATATAACCATCTAATGTATTTACAACTAGAACAACTACAGCATGTCCATGCACACTATTTGAAATTTATTGAAACCCACTAAACCATCAGTGAAAACTGGTTTGGAGCCTATGAGTTGATCCAGCTGGTAAATTAAAAATAGCAAAACTAAACCTATAACTATCAGGTAAAAGACATCAAATGCAAAAAGCACAAACAGATCTACTTGTACTATCTGATGTTTTGATTATTGAGCTTCTGCAGGCAAACAGAAATGTTGCTAAACTCAAATTTTTGTTTGCCTTTATTGTATCATTTGTTTGCATGCCTGCCTGTCGATCTTTATAGTCACACTATATTGTTACATACAAAGATACGCCATTTCCTCCTCCAATGTAAAATGTAGGAGCTGATGGTTTGGTAGACGGTCGTTTCCTTGACATTCGTCTAATCGGAGATCTTGGCTGACGGGCTGATGTTGTTGGTGTTGCTCCTTTCTTTACAGTCTTGTCACGTAAGCACAAATCACCATCTAATAGAAAACATATCTCACTTAACATCAAATTAAAGCAAAACCAGAAAATGTCATGAAACAAGCACTCACTGCTACTGGTGATTTATTCAAACACAACATTGAACAATAACCATGCAACTTTACATATAATAATGATATCTCATTTGCTGTTGCCATACAATTACCAAAACAAAAAATTTCAACTGCCACTAGTAATTGCATGTCAATCAGTTGTACATGTACAGCTCACATGTAGTACATACTGTATGTCTAGACCAAGCGATCTGAACCATTCAGATGTTGATTGCAGTAAACTAGTCCAGTTTGATGTATGTGTATAAATTGTTTGCAACAGTAAAATAAGTATACATTATTATCAGTGTTAGCCAACAAAGCCTCTCCCGGTTTTTTGCTGTAAATTAACTCTCTAAACTTTGTACTGCACAGGCGCGTGCACACACACACACACACACACACACACAAAGACCAAGTACTCAATTATATTCCTGAGTTGAGAGAGGCAATTGTGTGTGAATTTCTTGCCCAAGGAAATTACATCTGCACTCGTCCACAAACCTACAACCTCAATGTCCCGGATGTTTCCAATCTCCAAATGCAACTCTCTAACCAACTGAGCTACAGACGCCACACACACACACACACACACACACACACACACATGCATACACACACACGCATGCGCGCACACACACACACACACACACACACACACACACACACACACATGCATACACACACACGCATGCGCGCACACACACACACACACGCGCGCACACACACACACACACACACACACACACCACCTGCCTTTACCAGTTTCAGTAAGCTCAATTGGTTTTTCTCCACCACTTCCTCCTGGTTTGTCTTCACTTTCACTGTCTTCTGCATCTTCATCTTCCTCAAAACAATCAAGAGAAAATATCGAACGAGATCCTGGAATAAAGTGAGTAGAAGATGCCCAAGAATGCTCGGAGCAGTAACTGAATCAAACACATAAACAGTAGATCTACACCAACAATTCAAGAGACAACATTATGTTGCAACAACCTCCGACAAATTCCTTTCAACCACGTTTCAATAGAACGAAAGTGATACCGCATGCTATGATATGATTTAGAGACGTACTGGTATGAGTCGTGGATCTGTACACTAAAAGGGAAATCTATAATAGATTGATATACAGTTGAGTAAAACTTAATTATATATTTTAATGCAACTCTAGTCACTATATATGAAAATATAAATTGTGTTTATAGTTCATGTCCAAGTCTGACTTCGCTGTTTGAGCAATATCCAGCAACATGCACAACAAATTACAATCAGTACAGAACACATAGGAGCTAGACAGACAACAAAACTAAAACATTATTGTTCCTTCCATTGCAGTATATACACAGTATACTATATATATATATATATATATATGTATATATATATATATATATATATATATATATATATATATATATATATATATATATATATATCACTTACTGCTGTCTCTGCCAACGAGCTCCAATTGTTTTCTCTCCTTCTCCCAACCAGATTTCTACATGAACCATGTTGTGATGTTGCTTTTTCTCTGTAAACAACGTACATAACCAGTCACAACTCCAAATCCTAGCAACTCAAGCACTAATGACCAAACTTTTCTCGTTGTAATAGATGGCTGAAACAAAAACCAAATCTCCAGGCTTCATAGCTTCAACACGATCAAGTTTAATTGGTAAAGTGTCAAACTGCAAAAATTAGAATTTACTACAACTGTAGCTGTTGCACCAGCAATTGCATTAATTTATACAAGTCTATGTGACCATGCAACATATTTCTATGTGTTTTATGTGAGACAAATGCTACCTCATGATGTCACAATCACAACATTGTAAGTCTGAAAGCCACATCAAGCACATCAACATGACCTCAACAACTAACTCTAATTTATGAAAGATATCATAACATGTCACCATGCATGATCAACCGTGTCCCATTATTGGCCAATTTATTTAACGTAGAGCATGCAGATCAAAATCATGTATTCCATTATTTTGTATTTGATTAATTTGTACATCAGTGTGGAAAATAACTGTAGGACATAGGACAATGTCCCACCAAAAGTGTTGTTTGTCCGAATGAATACTGCACCAGTCACCAGTGTTGGATGTGTTTGGACAAAACATCCATTGGTACACATATATCATAGTGTAAACCTTGTCTCTTAGCACGTGATGGCCTTTCCAATGGTGTAACTGTAAATTTCACGAACTTATGTGCCTCGATCCTAGCATGCTTTATCCAGAGAAAACCTCAGCTGCCTTTAATGGCATTTCTCTCTTGGACGTTGGTTGTAAAAAATTACATGCAAAATGGCTGCAGTAGGGGAGGCACTTAGTTGGACATGCATGTAACACCATACAAGAATGTCCTACCTAGACTCAGTCTGTCCGAGCCAAAATAATTCCTTATTTTCCACACTGTACATGTATAGCTAATCATGGGTATATAATTATATAACATATATATATATATACTTATATGTATGTATATATATATATATATATATATATATATATATATATATATATATATATACACACACACACACACACACACACACACACACATGAACATTCATACTTGATATGATTGATTCCATCTTCCAATGTCAAACCCTAAATCTTCTTTTAAATCCCTGACAACTCTCCTCACCAACCCACAGCAGTCAAGAAACAATGGTGAATCATAATGTGGAGAGCCTGGTTCATGGTATCTCTTGGCATACGGTACACCGAGGTATTGCTTTGCTTGATCAACAAATTTCTGTCTCAGAATGGCAATACATGACTCATCAACAAGAGCTTTCTCTCGTTCAGCTGCTTTCAGTGAATTCCGTAATTCTTTCTAAAATAATATTACAGTACAGTACACTCATTATATGGTAGTTTGGGTAGACAAGTATGAATGAAATGAATGGATTACTGAATAAACGAATTAATAAATGAATTAATAAATAAATTAATTAATAAATTAATAAATGGATTATTATTTCCATCACACCACAATTGGTACATGCAGTTCGATCCCCTAGCTCTTGGGCCAGTGTATATGCATACACAAAACAACACAACTACAATATGTCCATATAAACACTATAGCTACACCATTCCTATGTGCAACATTTCGTCTACAGCTAAAACAAATAAAGTATTAAACATTTCACTATATATATATATATATATATATATATATATATATATATATATATCTTCTTAAAACTATACATGCACATACATGTATACATGTACTGAATTACTACGTGTACCTCTTACTAATTAATTTGTACAGAACCAGAAATTCATTTTGGTGTGTGATTACTTCATCCACCCTCTAACAGTTCACATCATTAGTTACCATGTCCTTATATTCATTTCCTTTACTGTACTATTTATAAGTTAATTAAATAGTTTGCACCAAACGTCAATCTCTTCTCTTCTTTGGTTATCATTAAATTTCTGTCATTAATTTCAGCTCATTGTTAGACAATTTAATTCTTCTTTTTAGAAATAGTAATACAGAAATCACACGCTGTCGTGATGACTTTATCAAGTGAGTATTAGGTATACTGTAGGCCCTATAGCTAACGGAAATATTTTATTCAAAACTTTTTCATAACATGCAGGCAGACAGGTTCTGTCTCATAGCTACTAGAACAGTCTTCAGTAGAACTCTAAGTGACATGTGACTATAACAGATGACAACAACATGTACATAGTTGCAGTTCGTGTGGCACTCCGTACCATCGCGATATTTCCATCATCACCTTACCATACGTCGCTTACGAAAATTGAGAAAAGCTTCTTGAAGACTGAGTGATGATTTCTTGCTGTAACCATTGGTGTCAGTGTGCAATACCTCCGAGCCCGCACTTTTGCTATCCGCCATCCGTTGGTGTTGTATGGGAACGCGCGCATGATCACCGTGACAACGATCACTAAATTCAATGACTTCCATGCCTTGGTAACCAGACCGCAAGTTAGCGTTACCAAGAATCTGTGCCGGTGACTTGTAATTGTCTACTAAATCACCAGCAAAAATTTCTAAATCAAAGCCCAAGTGCAAGCAAACATAAAACAGATACCTGCACCATAAATTTCTCTAAATAATGGCAGTCAAAACGTCTAAAAATTGAAGTTAATTAAACAAAAAATTCTATCCAATCTCATACTCGTCAAGGTATAGAAAGCTTGTGAGGTTGTGTTCTGCTTTGAGAATGCTTTGACCTACTGTTCTCTAGCATGTGAACCAGGGTGGCATGACCTAACACAATGCACATAGCAACTTAATGTCCAGAAACAATCATATCACCTTGTCCTACCCGGATCATCAATATCTTCGTAATTCTCCAACAGAAAGTGGCAACAGTTGCCAAGTAAAGTATGTGCATTGAATCTGAAAGCTGCACTATATAGAGGTACAACAATCTAAATTGAAAATAAAAATAAGTTTCACATCAACAAACTGCCCTACTCTACTGCTACCATCAGAACACAGTAATTCACATTACTCAAACATTTATAATTACAGGCAAATTGATTACCATCTCTCCACACACTAAACAGTACAACATACATAAAGAACCTACATAATTCACCACTATGAGTTAGATGATTTTATGCTCTATTTATTGTCACATGTTTTATATTCTATTTATTGTCACATATTTTATACTCTATTTATTGTCACATATTTTATATTCTATTTATTGTCACATATTTTATATTCTATTTATTGTCACATATTTTATACTCTATTTATTGTCACATATTTTATATTCTATTTATTGTCACATATTTTATACTCTATTTATTGTCACATATTTTATACTCTATTTATTGTCACATATTTTATACTCTATTTATTGTCACATATTTTATATTCTATTTATTGTCACATATTTTATATTCTATTTATTGTCACATATTATATATTCTATTTATTGTCACATATTTTATATTCTATTTATTGTCACATATTTTATATTCTATTTATTGTCACATATTTTATATTCTATTTATTGTCACATATTTTATACTCTATTTATTGTCACATATTTTATATTCTATTTATTGTCACATATTTTATACTCTATTTATTGTCACATATTTTATACTCTATTTATTGTCACATATTTTATATTCTATTTATTGTCACATATTTTATATTCTATTTATTGTCACATATTATATATTCTATTTATTGTCACATATTTTATATTCTATTTATTGTCACATATTTTATATTCTATTTATTGTCACATATTTTATATTCTATTTATTGTCACATATTTTATACTCTATTTATTGTCACATATTTTATACTCTATTTATTGTCACATATTTTATACTCTATTTATTGTCACATATTTTATATTCTATTTATTGTCACATATTTTATATTCTATTTATTGTCACATATTTTATGCTCTATTTATTGTCACATATTTTATACTCTATTTATTGTCACATATTTTATACTCTATTTATTGTCACATATTTTATACTCTATTTATTGTCACATATTTTATGCTCTATTTATTGTCACATATTTTATACTCTATTTATTGTCACATATTTTATATTCTATTTATTGTCACATATTTTATATTCTATTTATTGTCACATATTTTATACTCTATTTATTGTCACATATTTTATATTCTATTTATTGTCACATATTTTATATTCTATTTATTGTCACATATTTTATACTCTATTTATTGTCACATATTTTATATTCTATTTATTGTCACATATTTTATATTCTATTTATTGTCACATATTTTATACTCTATTTATTGTCACATATTATATACTCTATTTATTGTTACATATTTTATATTCTATTTATTGTTGCATATTTTATATTCTATTTATTGTCACATATTTTATATTCTATTTATTGTCACATATTTTATACTCTATTTATTGTCACATATTTTATACTCTATTTATTGTCACATATTTTATATTCTATTTATTGTCACATATTTTATATTCTATTTATTGTCACATATTTTATACTCTATTTATTGTCACATATTTTATATTCTATTTATTGTCACATATTTTATATTCTATTTATTGTCACATATTATATATTCTATTTATTGTCACATATTTTATATTCTATTTATTGTCACATATTTTATATTCTATTTATTGTCACATATTTTATATTCTATTTATTGTCACATATTTTATACTCTATTTATTGTCACATATTTTATACTCTATTTATTGTCACATATTTTATACTCTATTTATTGTCACATATTTTATATTCTATTTATTGTCACATATTTTATATTCTATTTATTGTCACATATTTTATGCTCTATTTATTGTCACATATTTTATACTCTATTTATTGTCACATATTTTATACTCTATTTATTGTCACATATTTTATACTCTATTTATTGTCACATATTTTATGCTCTATTTATTGTCACATATTTTATACTCTATTTATTGTCACATATTTTATATTCTATTTATTGTCACATATTTTATACTCTATTTATTGTCACATATTTTATGCTCTATTTATTGTCACATATTTTATATTCTATTTATTGTCACATATTTTATATTCTATTTATTGTCACATATTATATATTCTATTTATTGTTGCATATTTTATATTCTATTTATTGTCACATATTTTATACTCTATTTATTGTCACATATTTTATACTCTATTTATTGTCACATATTTTATACTCTATTTATTGTTACATATTTTATATTCTATTTATTGTTACATATTTTATACTCTATTTATTGTCACATATTTTATACTCTATTTATTGTCACATATTTTATATTCTATTTATTGTCACATATTTTATATTCTATTTATTGTCACATATTTTATACTCTATTTATTGTCACATATTATATATTCTATTTATTGTCACATATTTTATATTCTATTTATTGTCACATATTTTATATTCTATTTATTGTTACATATTTTATATTCTATTTATTGTCACATATTTTATACTCTATTTATTGTCACATATTTTATACTCTATTTATTGTTACATATCAGCTTCCAAGAGGTTAAACATCAACTTTGTCACTGCTCTAGCTACTAGAGCTCTATTGGAAAAGTGACATAACTTTAATTGTTAGTATTCTTAGAAGCTAAAATGTGACAAGTTAAAGCGATGGCAGCAATAAATTTTCCAGTACTCATTCACTGTCTTAGCAAGTATTTGTAGTTCACATGTTTAGATAAAAGTAGTCTTTAGTTGTTAATTGTTAATTAAAATCACCCAATTCTACTAGAAATATACCTCACTATCAATCCTGTCTGCTAGCACTGCTTCACACTGTAATTTCATAGGAAACAAGAGATAGCGATCTGCAGCAGACATCAACTAAAACACATGCATAAAACCACTCTTGGCACAACAATTTCACTCATAATAATAATAAATGATACGTCAATAGCAAGATTTAGATCATCTCTAGGAAACAGACACGATCCAGTGTAGAGGTACTGTAACAAGGCTGACAATACTGCTGGTCGCACATCTGCCAACACAATCTGAGAGAAGAATATGCAATCCAATTAGAAAGCCTTAAGAGTAGACAACAACAATCCCACCTCATTCTCATTTGCACCAGACCAATGTTGACTCTCCATCATTGCTTTGAACACCTCACTTTGAGCACACAAGATAACACGATGAGCAAAGAATTTGTCCCGCATTTCTCCATCCTCTTCAGAAACCAATACAACGTCACTAAAACCATATAACTAATCAGTAGTATGCCTTACAAACTTTAGACACAGACAGCAATACACCAAACAGTGACTACCTCAAAGAAGGATTGTTAATGTACAAAAGCAAGTTCAGGTGAGAATCTATAAAGAAATTCATGAAATACTTATCTATAAATTACGACTACCACACAACCTCTTGTCATCTCTGGCAATTTGGTATAAGACACTTGAGGAAACTCCTAAATTCACGATATACATTGTACTAAGTATCTAGTTTCTTAAAACAAGCATCAAACACTTGAGTTTTGACCGTTAGTCAAGATGAATTTATTTAAATATAAACAGCAAGTGTGCATACATACCGTCAATTACACACACACACACACACACACACACACACACACACACACACACACACACACACACACACACACACACACACACACACACACACACACACACACACATGCACAAACACCACACCCACACCAACATGCATGCAAACAGAGAAAAACAAGCATAGAAACGTGTAATGAGTCTGTGTATGAGTTTGTCTGTCTACATAATATGTATGTGTAAATACTTTGACAGCCAAAAGCTGAAGAACATTTCTTCCTGCATGGTTCATCATCAGTACATCAGCACCAAGACGAATTAATAAAGCCAAGCTGACATAATCTGGTCGACGAGCAGCAATATGTAATGGTCTACCAAGAAATATTATTATGCACAACCAGTAACAACGACAATAAAATAAACTATACGTATTGCCTGCCTCCGTACTTCTACAGTTGACACTCCAGCCATGATGCTGCACCAAGTGTGAAATGCAGTCTAACTTGCCCTGCAACACAAAGCAGTCAACAAATACTACACCGTACTAAACAGTAAATTGTGCTCCTTCCTGTACCTTAACAATAGCCTCATGAATGACATCAAATTGTCGACCACTGGTCATAGGTTCTACAGAAAGCTTCTCACGATGATGCATTATTGCATCAATAACCTGACAATAATGAAAGACAATAAGGAAAAAGAAATTAAAGTAAAACTAACATTTCAATGTCTAGCAGTTTTGTGCTACCGTACACACAGTAACAACTGTATTTCGTGATTACTGACAATGCACAAAATGTTAGCAAACTTAGAATTAGCAAACAAACTATTAATTAAAATAAGCAAATTTATGAGCAAAGTCTGTAACAAAGACGTGTGCCTGAATTAAGAGCCATGTGTCCACTTTCATTGTGTGTGCATATTCAGATGGATACAAGTAATTCAGCCATACCTGACAATTGCCTGTAGCGACAGCAGTTGTTAGTAGCTCTTTTTCAATTCCTTGATAAGACTGAACGCTACTGCATGCTTGAAGTGACTCAAAAACATGTTCTGCATTTCCCGCTTTTACAATCTGCCACAGTTTCACTCGTTTCACTAATTAATGCAAGACTTATCACTAAGCCCCATTAATACCTCCACAATATTTCTGAGTGTTCCACCTGACATCCGCTTCAAAGACAATGAGCGAGACTGCAACAGCAATAAGAAAACAGGTTAAAGCAGTCGATAAAATTACAAAGACAATATTACTTCTGCAGAAGGACGCAGCTTCACGTCCTCTGCAGTATCCCAATCACCACTGCAGAAACACACAAACAGGTACACCAACAGCTACTTCAATCAATCCCAAATGTGTGGTGTAGAAAGCCAGTGATTGCTCTGTATACCTTCGATGAGAAATATTGAAAGCTTGAGAGTGACTGTCTTCTAAATCCTTAATTTTCAGCTGTGCATCCTATATCAGAAAGCAAGCATCACTTAATTAAATACAAATGACTGTCACGATACAAGTTTCCCACTGAATAAAGAGCATGTTTTGAGGAATTCAGAAAAGTCACTGCATTATCATTTAGCTGACAGCAAACCCTGAAAACATGTCAGTCACCATTGCTGCTATAGCAATCAATCTACATAAGCTTAAGTTGCATACCCAAGAAGACGACGAGAATTGCACGCTCTGAATGTCTGATCATACTTTGTTAAGCCAGGCTCATACACAGACTAGAAACAAACATTATCAGTAACAATTACGAATTTAACAAATTAACAAGAAAAATTAAGCAAGTACACTACATGTAGAACATGTGCACATTAGCCAATATAAATTCATTGAATTTAATTATTGAATTTAAATCAAGCCAGCAGAACAAATGGTCGTAATACAACGTCGAATCAATCACATTCAATCTACTACAAAAGTCAACAACACGTTACCTCAACAGACTGTAGAGCCCTTGGAAACATCACATTTAGAAGAGACAATGTGGCATCTGCTGCTCTTCTAATGAGATCACCAACATCACTGCTGCTAACAGTAAACTCCATGGCCTACAATGAGAAATCAATTAGATATAAGTGGAAAGACTTGCCATAAAGCTAACAGCTCGAGCATATCTAGAGCCTCCATCTTGCATAGCCTTCACATTCAAGACAATTCCCTTTACAACAGTCCACACAGCATCTGTGTTGACTGGAACTGCTCCAGCATCAGCACTTTCAATGGAAGCCTATGGAAATCATTTATAGTCGTAAGTTATATGAAAAACACAAACAATAAAATAAAACTAACTAATGCAGTAGAGCATAGTCGCTCCAGTCTCACAACTTGCTGTTGAAATGCATTGAGAAAGTCAACGATGATAGCAATGCTATCAACCTAAAAATTTTACATGTTAATTACAACACACACAAAAATTTCATTGCCTACATGAAATAGTTTGAGGTTCACCATGTCACAAAAATTAGCATTAACTATGTCACCTAGTACTTCAATAGTCACTGAATGAACTTAAAAGCTACAACTATGTCCTCTTCTGTATTCCTATTTGTAGTTTCTTGGCATCATTATGACTTAATGAACACAGTTAGGTTGCTTTGCAATAGATGTACTGCTACATATATATATATATATATATATATATATATATATATAGACCGGGTTGTTTTCATAATTATATATGTTTGACAGACAGGAAACAAACAGACAAAACAAACAAACAAACAAACAAACAAACATATACTACATAATAGACAGTGAGACAAACAAAGCCAAATAAACACACAGATGTGTAGATATGTATGATTTCAAACAGATAGTAAGATCAACAATTTCTTAACAACAACGATCCTATTAACACAAAAACATCCAATAGTACTTGCCAGTTCAGATGGCCAACTTGTTCTCAGCTTCATGAGATCAGGTGAAACCTATCATAATACACACACATACTCACTTCGTCATTCTGACGATGCTCTTGCAAGCCTCACCTTAACTAGTGCCTGCACTTGTTTCACTTCTTCCAGTAGCATCTGCAACCTCTTTAGTGATGAGTTATTATACTGTGCCTCAAGAACCCATTGTTTGACTTGCTCTATCCTGTCTTGATGTTGGTCAATCTCAGACTTCATAACCTCAGCCTGCACAAGAAACATTTGGTTAATTAATTGTCCCATTCACATCCACTCGTCTACCTAGTAATACCATATATTATTATTACACATACACACACACACACACACACACACACACACACACACACACACACACACACACACACACACACACACACACACACACACATAGTAAAAATCACATTCCTCTATAATTTTATGTCACTGCCTATTGTCTAGCGTTAGTCAATACTCCACTCTGTACAAGTTCAGTCTTGACTGACACATCAGCTACACTTGCATGTATTCAAGTGATATTACACTACTTGCACACACAAAAGCTGCATGTGACGTGACCATGCACCTTCTACCTCATTAGCAGTTAAAACCTACACCACGGGAGTCCAAATCAATAAATTTTTGTATAAAGAAACTGTAAATACATAAAGAGTCTACACTCCTCTGCATGACTCCTCACCTACCAACATCTAATCAGTCAGAATGAGATAACTGCTAAATCTGCCCCAATTGAAACACTGAGTACAACGATGCACTTCCATAAAGTTACCAACGATTGATAATCTAATCCGATGGAAAACCAACAGGCCACTCAGTTAGTTGTATATAAAGACTACTGCATACACATCTAATTAAATTACTTTCAAGATTATGATCACATTCACCTCAGTCTGTTTGTCAAACCATTTAGTCAATTACTCAGTCCATTTCCTCAACTGCTGAGGTCTATATCTGTGTACCTCTTTCCTCACACTTCATTAATTAAATGGCTGTTTCCATAATTAACACAGTAAGATATACCTGCTCCTTTCTTCTCTTCATAAATTTTTCCCGTAGTTCAGATTGCACATCTACTACTTTCACTTTTCCTGGCTCTGCTGGCCTATCCTTAACTTCTTGGGGAACTTGCCGTAGTGCCACTCCGTCACGAATAGCTGCTAACAAACCACTCCTTGATAAATCTCCTAAAATACAACACCAAATATCATCAAATGGCTGTATTGCATTTTTAAGCTTGTCATAGGGTATAGTCAATAATAAACAATTCTATACTAATTCACCCTCACATCCACAACTATGAGCCTCTAAAGAGACAGTCAACTTGTTGCAAAGTATGTACAAATTTAGATGCCATTGTGCTTCCAAGTGCACTACTTAAAAATTAGTTTCCATATAATTTACAAAGTCAACAGAAACAATTGCTTTGAGTTGGTTGTTTCTGATCGGAATGTGCATTCCCACAAACCTGTGATTTACAAACATGAATTAGACTGTTCTGGTGAAATGCTCTCATGAACATTGGCCTTATGATTGGCTGTTCATTCATTGTCTATGATTGCCATATACATGTACAACCAACTACAAATACTGTGTGTTCTATGACTGAACCATTGGACTGGGCGGGAAACGTGTTACATTCCAACAAACATAGGCAGTCACCCACATAGTCACCCAAGTAGAAAACCACACCGTCAGAAGTGTTTAAGCCCCTTTGATCGAGTATGCCACTAGCTCAGTCACGTGACTTTACAAAAGCTGAAATTATTAGCAGACAGATTTCAACGCAGTGAAACTCACAAATGAAAGACTTACACGCTAAACAATATAGACACACATTTCAATCAACATTGCACAACAGCATTTACTGTGAAACTCTAACTGACCCACAGTAAACCACTCATTATTCATAATAAATAGATAAGCACATTACAGTGCTAAACCCTTGGCTGGTGTATGTAATCACATATCTCGTCACGTGATAATGTTTTGTATACTGAGGTTTAGCCCTCCAATGCAGTTGTCTAGTTAAACAAAGATGAGCCTCGTCTCCAGACTTGACTACTTACAGGTCAGTCGCTTGGTCCAACAAACAGACGCGCTGTCATGGACAATGCACGTTCCCTTCGCAAATTCCCGTGAAGCACCAAATTTCTGTTGAAGATGACACTAAAAGTGATTTTTGCAACACACCAGAACCACTATGCAGAAACATTGTGGAACAAGCAAAATGTTACAAATCAAGTACAGCTACAGGTACCTCATGGCACCTGAATCCAGCACCTTCGATCTCTAGACACCTGGTTGTTGGTGGGAAATCATGCATGTGCAAATGTAGACTAAGCGTTGTTTCTATGTGCTAAACCCTTTTGTAGAGCAAAGGACTAAGGATGGACGCCCGATGGCCGAATTCTTGCTAGCAGCTACCAAACAAAGATAGGTAAGCCTTATGATGACATCACGTACGTCTATTGGTTGGTAATGACACCACTTCTCGTCTATTGGTCGGAATAGCTTCATTTGCATCTGCGCTAATCGGGTATAAATATGGCCCTATGGTCGGTCGTAGTTCAGACGACTGTACTATACCCTTAGCACCAATATCCAGGCCTTGGGTAATAATCAAACATAATAAAGACTATACCAACCAACCTGAAGTGGATGTCAGAGCCTGTGATGGAACCGACTGAGATGACAAGAAACCCGTGGCTATACTCTCATCTGCACTCTCCTTGTTATCTTCACTCCAACTAGACAAGAGTTCTAAAGAAGGAGGTGGTGGAGGAGGAAATGGAATATCATAATCAGCGGAAGCAGTCTCCACTGTTGCCAATGGAACATCCTCCACATCAGATGCTGAACTCGGCCGATCTTCATCAACCACATTTCCTAAGTCAGCTGAGTCAGCAAGAAATGAGTGTGCGTTTAGTCCTATTTCTGATGATTCATCACATCCCACGTTAGGAAATTCCTCAACAATCACAGATGCAGAGTCTGTAGATATACAACAAGAGAATATAAAACATAAAGTATACGTCAACTTCATCATGTTTCCATTTCCCTACCATTTTTTAGACTGTTCTCTTCCTTTCTTTCCTTTTCTGTTTCTATCATATGATCATGAGCACATTTGCTATCTTCTCTGTCTGTACTGCTGGTTGCTGTAGAGATCTCACAACTGCTGCCGTTCGTGTCGTCTTTGCGTGTCGTTAGCCTAGAACTTAAGGGTGAACGTAGTGAGGCTGGTGATCGCCATAATCGTGGACCGTGTAATGATTTTGGAATTGATGTTGATGATGATGACAAAGTATTCACATCCTCGTTTGAAAGGTTTGGGTTGTCTCCATCTGGACCTTTCCTAGAGACGCTCATGTTCTACGCCCTACAGATTCAATGAACTAGAAATAGCGGTCTGTCAATGTGTTAGATCCCGTAAGAAAAACACACACATAACTTGATATCAAATCTAAGGGCGTGCGTGCTTGCAGAACTCTCTGCTGTCCAGAGGTTGGTAGCACAACTCGCCATAGGATAGTCAGATTTTATTTCTTTCTAATATCTTTAGTGAGCGAGCAGAATCTGTCTGTCGTGGCTGTGCAATAGCAAACTGAAACTTCATGAATCAGTGATAGATTATATTACAAGGAAAATACGATAATTTAATTAACTACAATTTGTTCACAGAACAGAATGAAATCAAATCTAGCAAAAACAAGTATGAGTTTCATACTTCAGTTCTTGCAGCAATTAATTGTTACGTAAGTGAATATCTGCCATCATTTCAGAGAGTTGATTTTAGTTTCTGAATATCTTCATCTAATGCTGGTGTTACGAGTTAAGGAATAGAAGTACATGTACCATACTTAGTTTTATTGTTTCTTAATTTTTCATATACAATTGTAATTTTTGTTGACACATGTACACATCAACATGTGAAACAAACTATCTGCATGTAGCAAACAACACAAACCCATAAGCATAAAACTTCCCTCCACCAATTTATTGCTGCTGACTTCCTCCTCTTAAATTCTCTTTTCCTCAAAGAGACAAAAGACCATCTTCTGTACGTTGCAGATCGAAGAACATTCAAATAGGTAACCAATGCATGCAAACATTGCTTGCACTTGAGATTTGCATTTTCGATTGCTTCAACGCGTTCTTAGAATAAGGTGTGATAATAACAAATTAGTACCACACCATGCTCCACCATTGGCAACCTAAGATCTGAAAGTGTAGCATAACTTTTCTGCCTTCAAATGATCCTTTAAAATAGAGTCTTTGAAATCGTTAAAGTTTACCTCAATCAGTTGGTTGTACTAAAAGTTCTTTTCTATTACTCTATTCAAGACACACATACATCTGTGCAATACAACCGGCCAAAAACATACAAGTAAGCAAGAAAAACAACAAACTCAGCAACCACCATTCTAAGTGTGTACCTACAACATATTTCATGTACAAAGAGCAAACATGAAAGGCAAACAATTAAACAAGTAACACACAACCCGCATACACACAAACAAACACTACCCTTCATGCTTACAGAAGCAGCTTTTCTGTAAATTCTTTGCAGTGTAAACTACTTAAGACATATCGTTGTGTAATAGACTTTGCTAAACCCTTGCAGTCACTCATTTAAACACAATTTATTAGCTATTTAGTCGCTATTTGTACTGTTTATAGATTAAATTGATATATCAACTGACAAACACAAACAGACAAACAGACAGACAATTAAACAAACATATAAAGAATAATTTAATCTGCAATGTGTCCATTGGTTAACATAAATTTAGTTTACTGCTAGTTATTGTATTGTAAAGTTGATATAAAAATTGATAAAATTCAAAAAGACACAGAAAGGATATCTGCTTTGTCATAGTCTTCATTCCTTACAGCCGTTTCAATTTGCTTCTCCAGTTCTGCTATCCTCTCGTGGACAGCAGAGTTCTCATCACTAACCCCATCACCGCCTGTTTGACCTTCACCACTTACTTTACTGTCAGTAGCCGTAACATCAAATTCCTTTCTCTCCTCAGTTCTCTCCTACAACAAGTACAATACAGGCTTTGGATAACTATTGTAAAATATTTCACTGGCTAATTAATCTTAACAGTTTGCATGCCAACTACCCTTCTTAGTAATACTATAGATTGCCTGCATGACTACCAAAGGTATATGTATGTCTATCTCTCTGCATGTCTCTCTGACTGTCTGCGTATCTTCGTGCAGTCTACTACGTCTTGCAAAAGTGCAATACTTGAAGTTCATCTTCATTGTCTAGATCCAAAGACAAGCCATCATTCACAGTCATTGCAATACTGTTTTTGCCCCCCTCGTCAACAGACACATCTTCCAATTGGCATGATGATTCTGGAACTGCCAGCTCATGCTTCACACTTAACTCTTGAGCAATGGCCTGAAACACATTCACTAATGTCAGAAAATACCAATAATGATTATTACTTTCTCCTAACCTCACAATGACTAACTTCTGACTCAAATATAAAACAGAAAAACAGGTCTTTATGAGACTGAAACCTAGATACAATAAAATACATGACTATGAAGACCTCACACATATATAAAGCACATGATGCCTTAATAGCCAATACACCTTGTAATGTGATGACGAAGAACAACAGCTCTGTCTACAGCCTCCTGCATTAGCTTCACATCTGAAACAACACAATATACATTAGTCTGTTAAGTATAAGTGAACAGCAACATTCCAAAACGTGCAAACCAGCCTTATTCTATAAGCTGCAAAACTAAAGAGTAAAACAACAATAAAAAGTACAGTTTCAGAGCATTTGTGACAAAATCGTTAAAATCACTGATTAAGTGTGTGCAACTTCAAGTGTGCATGCACGTGTCTATGTTTCCACGCATGCATGCATGCTGTGCATGCACGTGTGTGTGTGTGTGTGTGTGTGTGTGTGTGTGCGTGTGTGTGTGTGCGTACGTGCGTGCGTCCACGTGTGTGTGTGTGTGTGTGTGTGTGTGTGTGCGTGTGTGTGTGTGCGTACGTGCGTGCGTCCACGTGTGTGTGTGTGTGTGTGTGTGTGTGTGTGTGTGTGTGTGTGTGTGTGTGAAACTTAGCCTCGTTGGTACAGCATCAGACCTACATGAGGAAGACCCTACGATCATGAGTTCAATTGGTGGTGGTGGTGCATAATAAATTAATGAGCAAAGTATGAGAGCCCAAATACATGACCAAGAACATCACCTGTCTTAGTCAAGCAGCTGCTGATTTTACAATTACTATTTAGACGTGTGCATGCGTGCATTACATTTTCATAATAAAAACAAACAAATGAAGGCATTGGTGTTGCCATCAGTAAGTACAGACGATATCACCTCCTGATAGAAGTTACGGTTACCAAGACAGAATATAACAACAAACAGAGTTTAAAAGCTTGGTCATGTTCATTAGTCAAATACAGCCCACTTTCTCGAGTACACTATCAAGCAGCCATACCTATCTCTCTCTGTTTTCTGCTGACTTCCTGTTTGTCAGAATCATGTTGGAGCCTTAGAGAACTCAATGTCTCATCGTTTCCTTCCAGTACCTTTTCCAACTGAGACAGCTCTCTTGATACAGTTTGCTGTTGTTCGCCCAAAGCCGTGGCTTCCTTGGCCAACCGGCTTGCCTCCTTAAAATTGCGACCTGCAAACCAAACGGCAATTTCCAAAGAAACATAATGGACAAACGACTAATAATAAGACTATGCACATCTACTGTATAAAGTAATGATACACGCAGCATATAAAAAAAGTCTACTACTAAAACCACAGATTGTCCACCACCAAAAAACAAGAGACTGCTCAGCAAACAGTAAAGACACTATAATTCCCAAACAGGCACAAACATGCACTGAGCTTGACAGTTGTAGCTCACCCATACAAACGTTATATGTGATATTGTATTCCATGAAGCTAAAAAAGGTGAAGTGGCAGTGGCAAAAGAAAACAAAAGTCAAATATGCAAGCATGGTTGAAAGTTGAGCAACAATTTCTGCCTGTGCTCCCCTGGTATTTTCACATTTTGGCAAGTAGAAACAGCAAACCAAGAGTTTCTGAATGAAGGCTCACTCCAGTGGCAAAAAAAAAGACACAAAACCTCTTGACATTGCTGCTCTTCTGTACTTTATAGTGTAATGTCAGTGTGATAAGAACAAAAATACCTAGAAAGGCCACCATTGGAAACACTACAAGCAGTAAAACAGTCTCTTTTATGTTTATTGATATAAGGGTGCGTTCGAATACTAGTTCTAGAACTGGAATTGGCGGGGGGAGCAAAGTTCTATAGCGTTCGATTGGTAGTTCTAACAGTTCTGCCTAGCGACCTGGAATTGTTGGAAGTGTCACGCCCTAAATGCAAAATTCACAGAGGCTGCTGAAGTGAAATGACGGGTACAGATGCTGAGGTCGTTGTGGACCTTCTTGTTGGTTCTAATGAACACTTGTGGCGACCATTGGCTTGGCAAACACCAGAAGAAACGACATTTGGAACTGATTACAGTGACCTTCTTGGCGAGGAGCTCCAATAAACCGAAAGCAAAACTTTTGCTGATATTCGAACAGACTACAACAAGTTAGTAGAGTAGAAACGCCACTCTACTTCTTATTGTGCTTACCGGAAGTATGAGCCTTTGTGCATGCTCAACTTGCTGACAGTTCTAAGCGTTCATTTGCTAGCAAGAGTTCCAAAAGTTCTGACAGTTCTGGCAGTTCTAGTTCTAGAACTGGAACTAGAACTAGAACTAGTATTCGAACGCACCCTAAGACTGTAGTGATTTGACAAACTGATAAACAAACAGAAAGGCAATATAGTAAACATAAACAGACAAGCAGATAAACAACAAACAGACTGACAAACACATAAACAACAAACAAACACAAACAACAGACAAACATATAAATAGATCAACAACAGACAAACAAACAAACACATAAACAACAGACAAACAGACAAACACATAAACAACAGACAAACAGACAAACACATAAACAACAGACAAACACATAAACAACAGACAAACAGTCAAACACATACAGAACAGATAAACAAACAAACACAAAAAACAGACAAACACATAAACAACAGACAAACAGACAAACACATAAACAACAGACAAACAGACAAACATACAAACAACAGACAAACATAAAAACAAAAGGCAAAGGGAAAAGCAAACATTTAAAGACAACATACTGTTATCATACCAACACACCTACCTGCTGCAGCGAGCTTCTTTGCCTCCTGGATTCCCGGCAAAGATTCTTCAACATCTTTCAGTCGTTTCCGTAGCTTAGATGCTTGAACCTGTTCATCCAATACCTTGCTTGTCAAAGACTGAAGTTGTTCATATGAGTCACGTTCAGCAGCCAAAAGACTGAAAAGCAGCAAAACTATAGATCCAAACGTCAAATAAATAGTTGAAAGTAAAGCAATATCACAGCTAGTAGCTAATCATGTAAATGATTGCGTATATGCACTACATACAAACGTACATACAAATACCAGGCAGATAGATAGTCATAAACACAAGCACATCAACAGACATAAATACACTAATACAATAAAAAAAAGGTAAGTTTAACAGACAGCAAAACCAAAAGCAAAATCATAAAGTCAATCCAACTCCAACGTGTCAGAGAATGACAAGCACGCACACTAAAACACCCATAAACGAAGTAAAAAGTACACCATAAAACATACATTAAGACGCAGATCTCACCTACTTAACTCTTCGTTTTCCTCCCTCACCAATCTTCTCTGCATCAAAATTCTCTCTACCAGCTGTCCTTGGCTAACCAGTTGATGAACACGTGATTCACAATCCTCAACAAGAAGCACAACCGACTGTATGTCAGACACATATCTACATGATGAAGTAGTTCAACAAATGCTAGACAACCACAAATGCAGCAAATCAATACTCACTTCGTTTCCTTCTCTTTAGCCTCTTCTACCATTAACTCAAATGTATTTTGAGAGTCACAAAGTTCATCCTAAAATTAGCAAAACAATTTCAATTAATGTGGTCACAAAACAATAATAACATATGGCAACCTATCTTGTAATGTAAACAATGTAATGTAATAACATTCTTTAAAAAATTAATTAACTTGCAAACAGACGAATGCCACTGCCTTATACAATCAGCATATCATTTGATAACATTGCACTAAGACATCCGAGTTTTCAGATTTCATTTGCAATTAATTCTTTCAAAATTGTGTCACTCCGCTGGTCTGAAAACACAGTCAGACCTCATTATTCTGACACCCAATAATCTGACACCCTCACTTGCAATGAAACCAGGGGCACATTTCTTTGTTCTCCACCTAATCCGGTTGAGCCCACCAAACTCCACAAACTAATCCAGTGGGACGGTGATAGATTAGTTTGTGGAGTTTGAATGAGCTCAACCTAATTAGGTTGTGGAGATAAAGAAACCCCCATAGAAATCCAAAACCTCAACCGAATTAGGTTGTGGAGAATAAAGAAATGCGACCAAGTTTAGATGTTTCACTGTGTATTTGTATGGATAATCTGACAGTCACGTTAGTTCGAAACAAGTTGGACAAACGTGGTTGGAATAACGAGGTCTGACTGTACAAAGTGAATGATTGCAGTCTCATAATATAAACCACACCCTTAAATAATGCAACAAAGACAGTCCAATGTAATCTCAGATATTAGAGATATGCAATACATCAGTTTCAATTTATTGAGAAATCAGTTTATCAATTGCCACACGTCTTGCTTACCATTTCAACATTTAACTGCACTTGTTTCTCATCTATTTGTGCCTTTTGATTATCAAGTCTTTCTCTCTCAACTGCCATTTCCTGCTTGATAGCATCAATTTTTTCATCTTCTACAGCAATTAATGACGTATATTCAGCCTCACGAGACCGAAGAAGAACAAGCTGTGCCTCTAACTCTCCAATCTCAGCCTAAAACAAACAATAAGTACAGTCAACATAATACACCCACTCAAACAACTTCAAAACACATCTATCACTCAACAATAAATCATATTTGTATTGCTACTTCATTAATTAAGTACTGTACAGTGCCAATTTAAGGCTTGTACGTACAACTTACCAATGCGAAGTGCATGGTAAATGTAAGCATTTGTGTTTCATCTTACCCTGATGCCATCTCTCAGTCCAATAAATCGTTTCTTTGCTGTCATTAACTCAATTGTTTTGTCCTCAATTTCTTTCTAGAAAGACAAAGATTCATATTTCAAAACTGGATTTCTATGTTTGTATGCTGTCTGTCAAAATTAACAAACAATATCAATAACGTCATACGAATCATTGCCATCCTGTAATAAACAAAAACTCATAAGTAGCCATGAATTCTAGAAAATGATTTTAGTTGCATGCATAAAGTAACAGCCGACTATTTGTCTACAGTAGAATAGAAAAGACTTGTAAAAGATAATGATGAGTAAATCAATAAGTAGCTGCTTAGTTAATTAATCATGTACATATTTTTAGGTCTTGGCTTTGTCCTAATTCTCGTCTTTGTGATGCAATAAACTTGTTGTTAGTGTTTTATAATACAATAATCTGATGAGTTACACATACAAACATAACTGAATGCTTACCTCCAGTAATGCTTCTCCTTTCTCATAATGATCTTTGTCTAACTGTAAGTGACTAAACCATTACAACTAAAATATAAATAACAACTTTGATATTCAAGTTAATCAGACCTTTGTTGACGCTGCATACGATCTCTGTCAATGTTCAAACGTTGTCGTTCTCTAGAAGAACAAAGCAGACAACCTGGTTACCATGATACTAATAATAATAGCCAGAGTTTATCTACAGTGTGAGGATAAACAACTCCACAACACTGAAGCAGTGCAATCTTCTAAAGTCATTTAACTTTTCCTAAATGACCAATAAACACTCTCTGAGACTGTCCCTGTAGTAACTAGACTATTATACTCAGAACATGTAAGCTCATAATTTCACATGATCTGGCAACATAGCTACATGTACTTAATTCCAATGTGACTCTTGTTGTTGCACAAATGCCAGATACACTTTAGTCTCCGCTCCAAACACCCTATACACCATATGGAGTGCCAGTAATTTGAATCAATTCATAATATTATGTGCAAGCTGTGTGCAGCGTCCGGCTACCAAAAATACCTTGAAAACTTCATCATGCTGAATACAAATTTCATAAATGTAATCCTAAACCCAAAAGTGGTCCCCAAAATCTTTTAAATAAGTTGCAAAGCTCATTCCTATGTTTACAAGTAATAATAAAGAAATAATAGAATATGATGTAACTACTACGTTTTCAAACAACAAAAAATTAAGAGCACGTCTCAGAATTGTAAATAGTAAGTCAAGTTCTACTACATGAATATGTTTCATATAACACACACACACACACACACACACACACACACACACACACACACACACACACACACACACACACACACACACACACACACACACACACACACACACACACACACACACACACACACACACACACACACACACACACACACACACACACACACACACACACACACACACACACACACACACACACACACACACACACACACACACACACACACACACACACACACACACACACACACACACACACACACACACACACACACACACACACACACACACACACACACACACACACACACACACACACACACACACACACACACACACACACACACACACACACACACACACACACACACACACACACACACACACACACACACACACACACACACACACACACACACACACACACACACACACACACACCACATACACACACACGCATGCACACACGCATACATGCACACACACACACGCACGCACATGCTCACACACACACACACACACACACACACACACACACACACACACACACACACACACACTATCATCATCGTCTTCGTCATTGTCATATATTGTCACCATTACAGTTACAACACCATTAAACAAACTCGTAAACAAACAGATAACCACCACAACACAGACAAAAATCAAAAGTTATCAGGTAGATAAACAAAGTAATTACTACACTGTTGACTACTTTGTTATGACAGCAGCTGATTCTTGCTTGAACTGAGACAAAACCTGCAATTCCTCTTCCTTGTAACAACAAAAAGTCCATGATATCACTGTCCCTCACAGATATCAACAACAAACCTTAACAATTGTCAATTTGTTAATCAGGTCTTTTCTCAAACTCATCTCACATTCACAAAGAGTAGCAAAATGGTCATGCATCTCCTAAATGGTAACAACAAATTAAGATGTACTCAAGAGAAACCAATATCAGTTGTCAATGGCAAGGCCATAAACTGACTACACATAACGACATAAACATGTCCAAACCACCACATACCAAACCATTCAAATAGCTAGACAAGATAGGCAAGAAGTCAGTCACACAATGAGTAAATGCAAATGTTGTATAAAGATTAAATTTGGTCAGTTGATGTATGTCCAGTATCAAGCACTAAAAATGCTTTTCATACACTTTGCCTTGCCAATGAACAAACGGCAATATCTACAATTAGGAAAGTGTACCTTGTGTTCAACAAATGATCTTGACAGACAGATGACAGACTGACTGACTGACACACAAGTATCACTAAAACAAGTACCCCTTCTAAGCACAATGTGTGACCATCGTGTAGACTACAGCAACAAGTAGTAGAACACCCAATAACCAAAAGAATAAAGTTTTAAACCAGTAAATCCAACTCAACGTTCTTACATCCAAGTGACCAAATGGTTCATTAGAAAGGCTACTCAATTGTGCAGTCAAGCTGTCCATTTGACTGTTAAGCTCGTCAGCTAATCAATGGATGTGGTATAATAATCAGCAATAGCACATTTATAAGTATCATTGACAGTAAAACCTTTTTCATAGTTTTCTTCCAATACAGCTACAGTTTGCTGCTGACAAACATCATGAATTTGTTGACATACCTGAAAAGCAAACTCATAGCAAATGAATTTTGCAGAAAGCTAATGTGTTGTCCTTTCAATAAATAATAACAACACCAACGTCTAACAGAACAACTAACTACTAATCAACAAGGAATCAGAAATGTATGAGCAGTCAAAGCAAACTGAACAGATGGAACCAGCTCTATTTGTTCGGTCTGTCCAAATGCTGTCAGATAGTCACTACAAGTCACACTCACTGACTGTTGTGTTATCAACTCAGCATTGCTCAGAAACAAAACCAATTATATAACACGGTGTAGGACAGTTCTCTTGACATTCTGATGCACCCAAAAAATATTGTGACCAAAAAATTGATCAACTGAGCAAGTGACTTTTCGGAATTTGCTTATAAAACACTTGTAGTAATAAATTATGAGTACTTTTGTCAGTCTAGCATGAAACTCAGTGTCTTTCAAATGGGTGCTACGTTTTATGCTACAACAATACACAACATGCAGCCTGAAGTGCTCTTGACATCATCACTGACTGCAATACAATGTACTAGCAACAGCACATAGTCCAACCACTAAACCACTGCAGTCTCATCTAAAACAGTCTACTGCAAAGTACATTTCTGCAACTATAATCTCAAAAATTTTAAAGGTTATTCTAGACAAGATTAAGCAAGCCGTCACTGTCATCTGTAACTATGGTCAGCTAAAAACAGCATCAGCACAAGGCAAAGCATTACCAAGACAGTCGTGTTCGGGCAGTTTCGTCATACACAATTAGTCTCCTGTAAACTGCAAAACAGTCAACATGCAAGCAGACAATTATAACTATTAAGAGGGAGCCAACCAGTACGCCAATCAGCTATAACCCCGGTCTATCAATGCCAATGAGTGCATCTCTTAAACTGTCCCTTCCTACTGTTCCTTGCCTACACAATCTATCATACCTCCAGTTTCAGTTGATGTCTCTGCCTGGCATTCATCACTTTGTCTCTCTGATCATTATACACACTGTTCCATTGTTGCCTAGTATACACAAATGCAAACAACCAATCAAAGTTCTTTCAACCTAGCAATGATAATACAGATGTGACCAATTCAAAAACACAACAGCTACATGGCAGCTGTTGATTGACTACACGGCATACTCACAGCCCCATACAAACATGTTGTGTCAAATGGTCAAATACCTGATGTCTTCCAGCTGAGATTTAGTCATTTGTATAGCAAGAGCCAACTTCTCACTGATGCTCAGCTCGATAACATAACAAGATGACTGCTTCTCTCCATCATGAGCAACATCATTATCATCATGTTCGGTCTTAGTTAAGGTTTCTTCCTCGACATTAACTGCACTCGCTGCTTCATCAGTGCCAGCATCTTTACCCACATTACATAATGAGTTATTGAGAGGTACTTCCAGTACATGACTTGACATCCTATCAGTGTCTTCTGTCTTTAATACAGCCACGGACTCACTTGATTTCTCAACCGTCTGACTGTCGAGCTCTAAAACACGCAGAGAACCTTTAACCATAACGTTATTGTTTTGCCACCAGCTTCACGTGTCTGACAATCATCAAATACAAATTCTAACGTACGACTGCATGGTTTATCTCCTTCACTCTCTGAATGTATTGATGCAGTGCTGTCAGTTTCCTGCATGGCTTTACCCGGACCAACCAAAGAAGCCTCATTCTCTCCCACTTCAACTGACAAGGAAGTCGGTTTGTCACAATCATTGTTCACAGAAACACTAGAAAGAAATGGTTTTGTGGACCCTAAAAGATTGATTCACAGTGAGTTAGTTTACCAATTTACAAGCAAATGACACTGAGCTGCTTGTGAACAATTACACATACCAGAAAAATGTGCATTTCTTAGTCAAACAGCAAACAAGCTCACTGACATGCAAACAATGGACAGACAAATGGATAGACAGATAGCAGTGTGACTTGCAAACAGGTAGGCAGATATGTGGAAACAAATATATGTCAAACAATCTAGCAAACCAAAAGTGACCAGCAAACTGACAAACAAACAACAAGACAGACGACATATGTTATTCAGTGCACCAATTAGAATATATAAAATATATGTGCTTTGGCAGACAGACACACAACAAAACAACCACACAGACAGATACACAGACAGACAGACAGACAGACAGACACATAAACAGACAACCAGACAGACAGACACACAGACAGACAACCAGACAGACAGACAACCAGACAGACAGACAGTTTCTGTAAGTTTTTAGTCTTAAACAACCAGATCACCTGCACCAAGCTCTGCATCTCCCACATCACAATTTCTGTCTCTTTCCATGCCTTCATTAGTCACGTGCATTATTCTCTCATTATGATCTTCGTCAACAACAACTAGTGTTTCAGTCTTCTCTTCTTCTTGTGACCTAACCATTTATAGTAAGGTCTCTAGAAACGTCCCTCTTCTGCTTGTATCTACACACTTCCTCACCTTGTCTCTGACTGCTCTTCATTCTCCTTTAGCTGTCCTGGCCGTTTGGCACGTAGTTTCTTCTTTCTTCTTCGACCAGTTTGACCAGGACTGGAATGTCCTTTGATATCACTGTCATCAGTCTTTATGCCAACCTCTACCTGTGCTGCCTCAAATTCAGCAACATGGCTGATGACCCTGTCTGCACTGCTAACATCTCTTGAAGTACTACCAGATTCAACTGTAATATACACCAAAACTCGTCACCTTCACAACTAGTTCATTCAAAAGTAGCGTAGAATAGACGTATGATGACAAAAGCAAGACACAACAACATCAGTAAAGGTTCTGAGGGTTTACAGTTGAGAAGTCAACAAGCAAAAATGGTAAGGCATTTAGTGAAGTGTAATGTACCAGGATTTTCCCTAAGCAACTTCCAACTTGTGCATGAGTTGCTTAATTTGCGTTCGAAAATTTTGAGCTGTGATTGGAAGGTAACATCAACAGGGACCTGTCTGAAATGAACCGTAGGATGAAATGCAGTTACCAATACCTATAAATATTATCTCATCTATCCAAAGCAATCATTGAATAAAAAAATGTCTCACCTCAAGTAAATGCGGCATCAAATAAGAATGGTTTACTTGAAGTTTAATAAAATCTGTTTCAATCTACCTGTGAGTGTGACACACCTGGTTCAGACAACGGGCTTGTGTATAGGGAGGCAAAACTTGCATACGTGTACACATAAAATGTATTGTAGAAAAACTCTTGTACTGCAGCATCATGCCTTTGATTATATGTGAACAACTGAACAAGTGCATGCATGCTTGCACGTGTACACACACACACACACACACACACACACACACACACACACACACACACACACACGCGCGCGCGCGCGCGCGCGCACATATTCTTACTTGCTGCTTGCTCTGCCAATACATCAACACCATCTCTCTTGCTTGTCATCTCAACTTCGTAGCTAGAATGTTCACTTGACTGGCTGATAAATGAAAATTGTGATTCTCCAACAGTTGATACTTCATCCTCTACAGCACCATGTTGGTTTGAAATAGAACTACTTGGAGATTCAACTGCAGTGGCCGTCTCAGAGGAAGGCATAATCCTCAGTCCACTAAATAGAGATACACCAGACAGTCCAGATTCCTGGTCCTATAAACAAAATGTTCACATGAGATAATCCACTTTTCTGTACAATATAGGCCTAATACATTGGCAATATAAAAACATAATTCGAATACCAAAGACTTCAAATTATGTTATGCAAGAACACAACATGCGTGACATACATGTACGCTAAACAAACTAAAAGTGATGGAACAGAAGATTCTTTACCATTTAGTAAATACTACAGTATACTGATGAGTATAACAGCCAAGACACATAATATGTAAGTTCAGTGATGCTTTCAATTCCAATTTATCTCAAGAAATGAAGTGTCTAGCAAACATAAGCTGCTAACCAACTGGATAAGTGGCAAAATGACAGTATCATCATTGACCTGCTACTCCAAGGGCAGTGCATTCAAATCCAATCAATTAGAGTTTGTGTTCATTTCTTTCATGCACCAAAAATAAAGATTGTCTCATGTCTAACAACACAGTTTCTTCAGACATTGTCTTTGTTTCAATCAACATCAATCAGCCAATACCAAGTAGATACACTCACAAATTTCTCAATCATCACTTTAGAGCCTTAATTAGCCACAATTTGCACATCTCCAACAAACAGACTTGTAACTTCGTACAGAAACTTAAACTTTCAAACTCCTACTAACCCAAACTTTACATAAAATAATTCCTCCACAAAAGAGTCTATTATTTATTCATTATAAAACCATTTCCACAACACATGAACGTAAAGGTGATAATTAAGTTTCAAAGAGAAATTTTCTCTTTTGGTAAAACCATCTCGTTTTACCTGTCATTAACTTAATTAATTAAAACAGCTAGCTACACTGTAGTGATATTATACAACCAAGTAAAAGTAAATCTGATATTGACTTAGTACAATATTCTACCTACTATGTACGTTACAAGCTAGCTCTATCTATTCCTTACAGTAGAACTAGTCATATAAGCTCCTTCTCCTTCAATGGCTGTCCCAGTCAAAGTCTCGAATGATTTCTCTGTCTTCGAATAACTTGAGGCTTTTCCTCCTTCATTCTGTTTCTTTTTCAAGCGGCTAAAGAAGGACATCTCGTGCACACAGTAAGCTCCCGTATAATCGTATAAAAGCGAAGCTAGCTGCGCTGCAATCTAAGATCCCGGATAAACATCTAAATACCAACATGTCTTGGCAAGTGGCGTTAGTTTTATTGTCATTGGGTGCTTTATCAATCGTTTGTCATTCTAACTGTGAGATTCTGATCGTTATTCATTCTGTAACGTCTATTGCTATGGTCATGAGTTATTTCTTTTTCTTCTTGTTGTAGATACCACCTCTGATGGTGAAGAAGTTCTCGAAAGCATGTGGGAATACTCTGCAGCACATGGGGAAACTAATGAATTAGTGTGAGATCTTTGTGTAGTTGTAATTCAGTTGAATCTTAGGCATGTACCCAGGCAAATATCTAGGTATCACGAGCCAGTTCTAGGTTTTTCATTCCAAGTGGCAGGTTGTGTTGTTGTTTGGGATTGAATTTAGTTAGTAGCGTGTGGGTGTGTCATTGGCGTGAGATACTATATTTTAGTATGGCATCTCCTTTTATCAGATCTTTGATAATCATTAATTTGCAGTATTGTTTTCCATCAATAATCGAGCATACCTGTCAGTCTCTTTTATGTGTGTAGACTTTGAGAAAATCATTATATTGCTAATTTGTGTCTGTAGTTACCCTAATGAGAGTGATGACGAGATAAGTGATGATGTGGACAAACAGAAAGGCGGCAAACCACATGAACATGTTATTCACATGTATTTTGCTCTAACTAATATGAATGCCAACAGAGAGCAGCTGTTTCTTCGCTATGCAAATTCACTGCTCAGACATACACAGTCACATCTTCAAATACATGCTGTGGTTGATGCAGGTGGGAAGCAGGCTGTCAGTAAAATTATAATTGACAGTAAGAGTGAACGAGGACTTGTTGTTGATGTCCAGTTCTATGATGTCAATGAAATGGCCAAACAGGTTGAGGCCATAGTTGACTCTCTCCGGGAACACTTCAGTGCTGGACAACGTTCACATTATCATAACCCAATTTTCTTCCTTCCAGCTTTGCTTCACCGCCTCCTCCCAGAGTCTGTAAAGAAAGTGATAGTACTGGACACTGACATGGAGTTTCGTGCAGACATCTCATCTCTTCATGGTTTGTTTGACAGTTTTTCTGAACACCATATTATGGGCTTGGCATACGATCAACAGCCTGTTTATCGACACATTTTGCACATGTACAGAAGAGAGCATCCTGGTACTCATGTTGGAGCTCCACCACCTAATGGTCTAGCAGGATTCAACAGTGGATGTGTTTTAATGGATTTAGAGAAAATGAGAGGATCTGAACTATACAACAAGGCTTTACAAGGAGAGTATGTGAAGAGTCTGGCTGACAAATTTTACTTTCAAGGCCATTTGGGTGATCAGGATTTCTATTCATTGCTGAGTATGGAGCATGATGATATGTTCTATATTCTGCCTTGCACATGGAATAGACAATTGTGTACATGGTGGAAAGATCATGGATATGGAGATGTATTTGATGAATACAACAAATGTGAAGGAAAGGTAAATCTTTATCATGGCAACTGTAATACACCTATACCACAAGATGATGAGGTAATGTAGCTGGCAAGTTGCTGCTGGACAGCACCATTGCCTCCTTTTAGCTGTCAAGCTGATGAAATTTTATGAATCAAAGCAATTTAGCACACGTGTGATCATCAGAGTGCACTAGTCCTTGATTGTTGCTGTTTTATAATACTAGTGTATAGACGACATTGCCAAATATATTAATGGAGCACGTGTGTAATTCTTTGAGTACACATCAGACCCTTGTAGCAACTCTAATAAGGACAGACCTTGTTTAGTTTGCTCAGTGTCTCAATCCCATGGGTTCACCAAGTGCCACGTGCTGTCCTATTGCATAGTACTCATATACTGTAAATCCAGAAATTTTCGTACTCATAAAATTTTAGTTATTATCATGCAGATACCTGGTTGTACTAAAATAACATGAATACTAAAATCTATAGATAGATGCACTTGAATTCGGCTACAGTACAGTACCGATGTCCTGTACTAAAGTAACATGTGTACAAACTACTTCATGGGCAGCAGTACTAGAATTTATGAGTATGAAAATTTCTGCATTTACAGATTCCTCATAAGAATTACCAATACCACACTGCGTGCACACATGCGCCAACACAACTAGACAACAATGATGCTCACTATGGGTTTCAGGAAGGCAGAATGTCTTTTCCCAAGGATGAGCAATCACGGTATTTGTAATATAATCAATGTTTAATTAACGAATGGTCACCATAGACAACGTCAACCATATAACAAAATTGGCATAACTACTGGCCTAACGAACCTCACTTTGCTAACATCCTAAATCGGTTTGTTGTGAGAGTGAAATTAAGAGCTTCAACTACATAATCATTGGTTGGTGAAGATACACATGAAACAGACAGTGATCGACTCCCCCACTCTACCAGTCAAGCTGGTGAAAGTCACAGAAGTGCACCCCAGAATAAAGAAAGAAGAAGAGCTTCCACCATGTAACATTATGTTGTCAAATACAATATTTGAACAATCAGGAATACAATACCAACTAAGCCAGTCAAGAGGTCATCTGGATTTTCAATTGTTGCATAAAATGCATCAGTATGCTGTTATCTTCATAAATAGTATTGAAAACTGTAACTCTGCCAACAATTTATGGTACATACAGTCATGGTGGTACATGTTCAAATGGTTCTGTATTGTAGAAACAACTTGCAAACACACTGTCAACAACATTTTCAGCCTCGCTTTTTTCTATGTCTTTGACACATAAAATTGAGTTGACCGCTCTTTCACGCACACAAGCCTGAAAACGAATTTGAGACAAGCAGATAAAATCAACAGCCATTTAAGCTAATCAAACACTAAAGTACACTAACTGTGTGGCTAGCATGAAAGCAAGCAAACTGTAAATACAAGTGACCAAACATATTCATACAAGTACAATACAGATCCTATTTCAAACATCCTTAAATAAATGCAATCTGTCTCTCACCTGTTGGTGTTTCTTCCATCCAAACTTAAATCTGCCAAAGTTTTCTTTCCAGAA
Source organism: Corticium candelabrum (assembly GCF_963422355.1). Lineage (NCBI taxonomy): Eukaryota > Metazoa > Porifera > Homoscleromorpha > Homosclerophorida > Plakinidae > Corticium > Corticium candelabrum. The sequence goes on along the minus strand of NC_085091.1, from coordinate 8,405,892 downwards.
AAAACAGTCTCCACTAAGGTTAGCAGCTCTAATCTATAAAACTATGTTCTTGAAACAGATACACTGCACACAAAAGATAATTGCTGACTTCAGAACAGGCTAGATGCTTGACATCACTAAAGTTTGTGTTGTATCGACAGAAGTCATATGCATGGATCAGCTCATGGGTTAACACTTCACTCATGCATGTTTCCGAGTAGATGGTGTTTTCACATAAAACTATCTGCATAATACACATACATATACCCAATAAAAACAGGACTAACATCTTTATACAAACACTAGATAGTCATATATCAATCACAGTCAGTTCATTAGACCAATTATTCCTCGCCTGATCGTCTAGCAGTGCAACCTCTGTGCCATTTAGAAAGATACGTAGTTCCAAAACTCAGTGCAGTTTCATTTAGAGTAAATTCAGCAATTCTGATTAAGTTAACAAAAAAGCAACCTGACACTTGCAAATCTCTCAAATCCAAAGACGAACTCCCTAAGATCATGCAAGCATCGTGTGCTGACAACCTGACAGAGGTCGTTGCTCATAGAAGTAAGAAGGAGCTATAGACCTGCACAAACTCAGTCCTCTACAAATGGCTGTTCTTCTGCCTTTCAGATGGTTTAGACTCTTCAAGATTGGCTAATCATGAGCCCCAAAAAATTTGACAACCAATAGAATACAACATGTCACCACTGTTACAACCTGCTAGTATGAACATATTCTATATATACTTTGTATATATATATATATATATATATATATATATATATATATATATATATATATATATATATATATATGCACTAGTACTGTTGATCATTTCTAAGTTCTGCTAGCACTACTGCACATTAAATTGACCAACTGCTTTATTAACCAAGTCAGTGTACATGATAAATCCATGTAAATGTCAGAAGGAAACAACAACCAACCACATTTATCTATTTATTTAATCACATCAATTTTTACTTAGTAAATCTGCAAGTTCTGAGTCACTGTACACATGCAGTCTACCTGCTGTCGACGATGATCAAATCCTCCAAGCACTCTTCCAGAACAAGGTTCACAAACAAGATGTCTCTTCATGTTTACTTCACTGAAACACATACACACCTGCTTATAGTTGGCAATTAATTTCTAGGGAATTCACATCTAGAGCACACTGACCAACCCAACTTCTTCATTTCCTCCAACATGAAACGTACGTATGAAGCTGAAATTATTAATAAACAAGTAGTCAATACTTTAGAGTAGATCTAGAGAGACTGCATATGCATGTCTCAACTGACACGCTGTGATGGCCTTGTTTCTCCATTTCAAACATCTTTGATGCAGCTTAGGATCAGATTCGACGTCTCCGTTTCGAGCAGGATAATTTTCGCTTTCAACTACACTCATTGTACTGCTAAATGAACTAAAAATATGATATCAATATTAATTGTAGATTCTACGCATGCGTAGCATCCGGTCCGGTAATCGAGGCAAGGGTGCGCCACAGAGTGTTCGTGATGCATCGCAGATGGTGGTGCTTGGTTTTGCGCAGCCCTCGTGTAGTAATATGTACAGTCCTTCTAGTTTCGCTTGTAGCATTGTCTGTCTATATGATTAGAGAAGACAACGTGAGAGAGAGCGAGAAAACGCCGAAGAGAGTATTGAGTAACAATGAGCAGCAACTGGAAGCAAAGAAAACTAATCAGGACGCTAAGCACGTTGTGGAATTGGAGAAAGGAAAGATAAGCTTGCTTTCAGATGACTCGAAAGCAAGAGAACAAGCTCACATGGCCAAACAACATGACAGATCTCGAGAGAGGGAAGACGTCAGTAGAGAAAGGGAAGATGTCAGTAGAGAGAAAAACAACGTTCATGCTGCCAAGCCAGAGACTAAGACAGAAAATCGCGGTTCTGTTATTAACATCTACTTTGCTCTGACGTCGGTCAATTTTAATAGAAATGAGTTGTTCAGTCGATTTTGTAAGTCGCTGTTGAGACACACACGATCTCATCTTCGTATTCATGCTGTTGTAGACAAGAGTGGTCAAAATGCTGTTAGACAGTCCATTCCAACTGGTACAACAGAGTGGGGATCTACAACTGATGTCCAGCTCTATAACGTTGACGATGTTTCAAAGCAGGCAGCACCACTTATTGAATCTCTACGTGATCATTTCAGTGCTGGGCAACGGTCCTACTACCATGACTCCATCTTTTTCTTACCAGTTGCTTTGCATCATGTTCTTTCTGATTCCATCAAGAAAATCATTGTTCTTGATACCGACATGGAATTTCGAGCAGATATTGCGTCTCTCTATGCATTGTTTGAGCAATTCACTCCTTCAAACATAATGGGTTTAGCCCACGAGCAACAACCTGTATACCGACATGTGTTCTATATGCATCGTCAGGACAACCCAGGTACATTAGTAGGAGCTCCACCACCTAATGGTCTGACTGGCTTTAACAGTGGTTGTGTTCTGATGGATCTGGATAAAATGCGTCAGTCTGATCTCTATAAACAGGCCATACAAGGGGCCATGGTAAAGTCTTTGGCTGAAAAGTATCAGTTCAAAGGGCATCTTGGAGATCAGGATTTCTATTCATTGCTAAGTCTAGACCATTCAGAAATATTCTATGTTCTTTCATGCACGTGGAATCGGCAGCTATGTGTTTGGTGGAGGGATCATGGATACAAAAATGTATTTGATGAATACCATAACTGTACAGGAAACGTGAGCCTTTATCATGGTAACTGTAACACTCCTATACCACCAGAGAATGGGTGATGATTCTAACGTACTACACAAAAGTGTAAAACAAATAATTTAATCCAGGAGATATGTTTAATAAACTTTCAGTGACAGTCAAGAGGTACCAGTCTATTATGTAGATACACCACACACATTCATGTTTGTAACTTGATTTCCTGACTTGTCCCTTAAAATGTTCTAAGCAGCCACGTGCACGCACACACACACACACCACACACACACACACACACACACACACACACACACACACACACACACACACACACACACACACACACACAGGCGGGTGTGTACAAAATCGCTCTGTCTCCCTGGTCTAAGCTCATTTGGCTGGCCCAGGTTTTTTAATCGATCTGCTTGCAAAAGGGTAAACTCAGGAGGTGCCTGACTACTGCGGGTCGTACATGTACAGATGGCTGCAGTGCCCTACTAAGGAATATTTGGGGCTACACTAAATTAGCAACAATCATGAACGACAACTTGTGACGCCAACTGTAGTGTTGCACCAGAAATTCCAAAATTCTTACGGCTGATTTCAAGTCACACTTGGTTGCAGCTAGACATACTGTACTGTACTGTACTGTACTGTACTGTCACCAAGCAAGGACCAGATGCTGGAGTCAGTATTGGATGTACATTCCATCATTTCGATGTTTAGTGACAAAGCAAAAGAGCAGCTTTGAGATATCTTGTAGCAGTAGCTATTTATAATAGCACATGTACAAATCACAATCAATTCAGTTTCAAACATCTTTGTCTGCAGTTGGTGGTGACTTTGCAGAACCAATCCACAAAGCAATAAGGAGGACAGCATGACACACCTGCAGTGTCACTGAACTAAGTACAGTCGAAGGAAATGTATTCCAACACATCTCAATAATTCCAAGAATCAATAACCTAACAATAACAAATAATATAAATACATATCTATGCAATAACTTAATTAATTAACATTTCACACCAATGGAGAACAATCTAAAATGAATAAATTATCTACAACATCCATTATAGTACCTCCTGCCCATTTTCATTAACTAAATTTTGCACCACCCGCTACACTACCAAAACACTCCAATCAAAGTCAATCTGTTATGGTACAGTGTCCTGTTCAGTGTATTCAGATAGGATCTTTCATCGATAGAGTCAGTCAACCAACCAATGTCTTATAATTGTGTACTAGCATTTTTCACACAATTCTACTCATTGTGCGCTAATTTGGAATCAAAACCCAAACACATGCAAACACCTCAAGTTTTAGAAAGTAAAGCAGCCTACACATAGATTTTAGACAGTTGAAGTCCAAACAAGCAACCCTAACAGTAGAACATACCTAAGACTCTTATCGTTGCAAGTCTTAAAACCAAACAATCTTTAAGATCAGAATCATTCCATTGCCACAAATTAATTAAGATTCTAAGGTCTTACTTCCAAACTGGAGAAAATGTTGTGAGCCACAGAAGATACGGAAGAGTGTGGTAATACCAGACATAAAACTGGTAATGAAGAGATCGTGCAAAGCACATGCCTATAAAGTTGCTTGTAAACATAAGAGTTGCAATTCCTATAAATTGTCAAAATCAGTTAGTCACATAAAAGAAATAAATTAAGATGAGGATACTTTGACAAGACAGCACACCAGACGAATGGCCCTTCAGCACATTCTTCCTAGAAACAATTAAGCATCCTATAATCTAAATCCTTGTTAAAATAATCCTTCCTACTCATCTGTGTGTCATATACATACTGTACATCACAAATCGTCTGTATGTCCACTCCTCCATCCATCTGTCTGTCTTGTACATTCAACAGTCTCTCTTTGTCCACCACTAATAGTGTAACAATACAATAACGTAAAAGTTCTTCTCCCTACATTTGCCACTTATTCCAAGCAAACAGAGCGAGTGAACTGAGATGTAACACCAAAAGTGTAATGTGGAAACCGCGATGAAGGAATGCATCTTCCCAAAGAAATCGTAAGTTGACAGTCCATTCATATTTAAATTGCCTCCCCAGTTCAAAAGATTGATTAATGTAACCAACAGGATTTTCATACAAAAAAGGAATGGCAAGAACCACCTGCATATGAGACAATTTAGAGATTACTAGTAATAATTAACACTAAATCAAAAATTCATCAATGACCTGTGTAGCAGCACAAATGAGCAAGTTTTTCATAGTGCCCATCCAGCCACAAGCTTCAAGAAGAAGAAGAAACAAACCAGGAGCAAACAACAAAATATTCATCTTTACAGATACTGCAAAACTAAAATCCATGCATTTACAACAACATTTTCAATCATCCAAGAGCTGCACCGTCAGACCTGAATATGAGGCATCCCACAGACCACTTGTGATTGAAAAAGAAAATAATAGAAAAGTAGAGTAGCAAGATAGCAACAGGATCATTGAAGCATCGTAAAATGAAGATAGAATGAACACGATATGAAAATAGACACATAAATACCAAGACATATGGAGGTGCCTGCACATAAAAACACAAAGACATTAGATACACTCAATAACATCATTACTTTGCTATTAAATACTGCTTTTTGTCAAGCGATTCTTTACATAAATCTGCTTTCAAAAGTTAATTGAGTAGAGTGCCAGTTATCCAAATGCTCTGGTTATCCAGACAGCTAATACATGTAACACCATAAAATCATCACGTGGCGACAATTTGTGGCACAAAATCAAAATTACAAAATCAAAGTTATGGTGGTGACAAAGTCAGTAAATTCTTGCATAAATCAAGTTGATGATGAAAGCAACTTTCCAGTCTTTCTGTGATCGATAACTGCAAATATCTATATGCTACACATGTAATGATAGCCCTTCATACCACTTACTTCAAATTTGTTATCCATGCACTCTCCAGTCCCAACCTGTTGAGATAAGTGGCACTCTACTGTAGTTCTATAATTAGTCTCTACCCTTCAGAAAGTCTAAAGTTTTACTCTACACATGTCTACCAATGCCCTGTCCTTCAAACAAAACATAACAAAAAAAGTAAAAACAAAAATCTCTTTGAAATCTAGCTATGTCTCTTACGATTCCATTGACAGCAAAAATTTCCATACCAACATCCTTTCAGCAAACAAAGTTGGTATGATATACTTAGAATATGAAAAAGACTATAGCCAAACGTCATTATTCTAACCATGTTTGTCCGGCTGGTTTCTGTCGAACAAAAGTGACCATCAGATGATCGGTAACAAATACACAGTGACCATGTAAATTGTTTCACGTGCACATGTACTGTACCTTCATCAGAAAGTGAGAGTGCCAAATTATTGGGTGTTGAAATAACAAGGTCTAACTCTAACATAATTTCAAATCCCAATATATCAAAAAAAGGTACAAGAAGTGGCAAAAAATTGTAAGGTTGTTAAACGTCAACAACTGGTTACTGGTAAGACATAAACTAATAGCTAGAGCACTGTAAAATGAACAAAACAAGCTCACTGCACTTTTGTTTGACCCAGCTGTACAGACTACACAATACGATAGAGGGCAGAATACAAGGTAAAAATTTTGGTCATCAATAAATTTGGACATCATGCCCTAGTAAAAGACATTGACCTGACATTGTATATTTTGGGCATCTATCTTATTTGACTTCATAATCCTTTCTTGTAATTATCGACATCAACATTCAGTTTAATTTCTTTATTTGTTGCATCATATTCATTAATGTATTTATTTGCTACCAAAATATAAAATATCAGGCACACAGCAAGCAAACAGAAAGTGGTCCGGCCTAACGTGCGCTAACAAAGCATGGCATTGTCAATAATTAGAGCACGTTAAATCAAATGACCAATTGTCTGGCTAATAATCAATTAACATCTATTTAATAAACTAAAGTTTGAGACTATCTAGATCTCGTCAACAATTGCAAATTGTACAGTTTGCATGTACGTAACGTAAGCTGTTTTTACTGAATAGACCTCTGGTAAATGTTCATTCTAGAAAAAGTGGTCTAACGACAACCGGCTCCTACAACCCTGATATTGTTCTGTTGCATTGCAATTGGTATTGATCATGATGATGACGGGTTAAAGTAATGACATGAACTGATAAAGATACAAGCAAGCTAAATCTATTAATTATTGCATGGATCCGATGGTAAGGAATCAATGAGCTACCCAAAGTCTAGACGTGAATAAGTTGTTTGTTGAACACGTGCTCTTGATCATGTAGGTATGTCCAATCAAAGTAAAATTGTGGTCAGTCATGAACAGCGTTGGTAGGTCAATCACCGATAACCGACCGTTATATTCCATTCTGCGATATGATGTTGTAGATAGTAGAGAGCAAATAATTAATTTGTTACAACAGAGGGTCACATCATATTCGTAGAAGCTAGCTGACTAAAAGCTCACACTGTTTGGTTTCTATCGTCAACACTTACCTTTGCTAATTTGTGGTAAATATAAATGATTTCCATCAAGGTCAGCAGATAGAGTATTGCAAATATGTATTGAGCTAGACGTATGTTGGTGCCATGAGATGTGATGAAATAAAAAATGCTGTAAATATACACAAACCCAGCCGGATAGCTACAAACACAAAACCCGTCAGCTAACTATTAAGTTTATAACTACCGTAGCTATTACATAAGTATACCGTTCACACTAAGTGCAGTCACAATCAATCTACATTGATATCAGTCTTACCATGTAATCACAATATTCTAAATAGCTTCCCTTAACCTACGTTGGCTACAACAGGTGTTCACATTTACATACACAAATATCTGAGTATCGCACTTTGCTAATATTCTATCATTTAATGATACATTTTCCTAAACATTATCTATATTCTTAAACATTGTCACTGTGTTTCAAAGTTGCATGGTACTATTATGTTATTGTGATGTGCGTCAATATCCATTAGTACTGCATGCCCTTTGAGTCTTGGTGTGACAACATGCCCTTACAGTCTTAGTGTGATACAACTACATCATTCATTCATTCATTCATTCGTTCAATGAAGAATCTATCTTAATTGCTAAGTTGAGTACACTTATCAAAATTTTGTATCCAAAATATTTTATTTCACTAAATTTAAATTTAATTAATAACTAAATTTTGTAGGAGCAATTTTGTAGCCCATGCCATACACAAGAGGTCCTGTGTCTCCTTTCAGTTCAGTGTAATTCCAAGTGCCGTTTATAAAGCCTTCCACTTCCTGCATGTAAGCAACCCAGTCAATTTCTGTGTCTGGACAAAACAGATAATTAGGTGTAACGTCTTTCTCACCGTTGCTACTAATAGACGGTCTATCTACCACGACAGGCTACTCACACTTAACATAGCGAATAATGAGTACATTGAAGACAATCTCAACCATCAGTAAAAGACATCCCAGAGTCGCTATTTGTTGTACGTCCATCAACAGTCGTTTCAGAGCTGATATAGATTTGTGAAGAAACTGCATGCTGGCATCCATCATCTCAAATCTTGTGTGCAAGAGTGCAAAAGCTACAATACAACTGCAATGAATAAAAATAACGGCAATGTACTGCAATCCACCGAATTGGTAGGTGTGTCTGAGCTCTCAACTATCAAAGCCCAGATAATTTCTGGATGAGCACACGTGACAGCCTCGTACCCAAGCCCTCTGTGCGCAGAGGGTAACAACTCATTAATTAAAATGCAAATCTCATATAAAAACAAACTTATTTCTGTTAAAATTAATGTTTAATCAATATTGCCAGCACAATGATAAGTCAATTAATTAATGATCTTTGCATAAATAAATTTCAATTATTTTTCGACCAGCGTTGCATAGAAAATACTCTTATTACACCAAGAAATACTAAGAGGCTAAGTAGTAAAAGTTGCATGTAAAATAATACTTAGTTATCTGGGGTAGACCAAATTACTAGGTGTGGGCTTTCAGACAAATTATTTTAATTAATTACGGTCTCATAAAAATTTATCAAAAGTTGATAAAAAATACTTCAGAATTCTTTGACACTTTAGCATACAACTGGATCTTGCATACAGTACAGTTGTAACAGTTGCAGCAGACCACGTGATTATAGAGGCATGAGTAGATGCTAAATGAGTGAATATCATTACATACTCGAATTGTATAACTTTGATGATGCTTTGTTCCTGGTTAGCGTACTTTTGCTTTTGTGTTTTGACGGCTGTTGGCATACAGTTTCATCAACAGTCGAACTCGCAAAATGACGAAATCGAGTTTGAGCCTATGACCATGCCTACCGGTGTTGTTCCTCCACCTCCTTCCCATATGTCCTCACAGTCTTCTGCTCTTCCACTTCAGATCAATGGCATATTTCCAAGCCTGGCTGTATCTGCCGAAAGTGCTCCTCACCGCAGTGAATGTGGCGTCGGCGCTCTCATGCCATGGGCAGATCGTCTCTACATGGTCACGTATTTGTCGGTTCCACACGCCGGTGCTGGCACAGGTTTGTACGAAATCGCTTCTAACTTTACTATGACCAAAATTGCCGATCACAACTCTACTTATGCTAACCGATTGCTTCACCCTCATTCCAATCAAATCATAATTGGAGCTTGGTTGATTGACGCCCGTCGAAACGTAAGAGTATTTAACGATCTTCTGAACGTCAGAGTTGGCGGAATGGCAATGCATCTACAAGATCCTGAAAACAAAGTCTACATGCTGGGAATGGATGGACCGTTGTGGGAATGCGACGTTTACCTTCTCAACTGCACACAAATATTTGATTTGGTGAAAACTTTAAACATTCCAAAAGATCAAGGAGAACAACCGCATTTCAAAGCAGCTCACACAATGAACAATCGTTTAGTTGTGGCTAGTAACACATTTGAAGAAGAAGACTTTCTCAAGTCGCAACATGGCGGAAGGCTGGCTGAATGGGAAGGACCAGGACATGAATGGAAAATACTGGAAACGACAGCATTTGTAGAGGTAGCTGGAAGAGGAAATTTCGGTCGCGTGATATACGCTGTAGGCTGGGATACTGCTTCTGTCATTCTCAAAGTTTTTGTTGGTGAGAGTAAAGGTATGCTTTGTCTTTAGTTCTTTCCTAAATAATTACCTTTAGCATAACGTGTTTTCAATTAGCGGCTCCTGCATTAACTAACGAATGGCAGACCTATCGATTGCCAAAAGCCAGTCATGCATATGATCATCTATGGCAAACTGAATGGCCGCGCATCCGTGAAGTGGAGACAGAGAGATATCTACTGGACGTTCATGGCCAATTCTATGAGTTGTCTCCCTTGGGATGGGCCAGCAGCACGTGGGGACTTCGCCCAGTCTGCAGGCATCTTAGAATGATTCCAGACTTCACGTCATTTCGTGGACTTTTTGTCCTTGGCGGAAACGAGGTGATCAGTAAAGTAGAAACTGTCTGTCGAGACTGACTGTGGTACCGGTACCGCATTTGGTCTATGAGCAATAGGCGACTGTTAATTATTACGAATGCGGAGTGGGCTTCCCATGCAACTACGTATATGCATGCATTGTAAATCTTAATTAAAGCATCTGCACTACGTTAACTTCTTTTGTCTATAGGTTTCTTCTATTTTCGACAACAACCTGGTGACTGGTCAGTCTCAGTCTGGACTCTACTTCGGAAAGACAGACGACTTGTGGAGCTTTGGCAAACCTCAGGGATGGGGAGGTCCGTGGAGATATACCAACGTAACCGCCACACTGCCTTCAGATCCTTACCTAATGACAGGGTTTGATAAGAAAGTTCTTCATTTGTCGACTCATGAAACGGCTGCCGCTGTTGCTGTTACAGTCCAGATTGATTTCACGGGAATCGCAGGACATGTGCACGAGGCTTGGAACAATTACACTACAATTGTACTGACAGCTACGGTACCGTACGCATATCACGTATTTCCTGATGGATTCAGTGCTCACTGGATGCGAGTTGTAGCTAATCAGTCATGCACTGCAACAGCCTACCTGCACTACACGTAATGGACGCGTCAACTAGCAAACCATCATATAGCTATCATTGTAGCATTACTGTTGCTTGCTGTTAGACCGTAGCCTTCAACTCGTGCATGAACTTAAATTTGGCACAACATGCACAACATAGTTTTGTATATGTATCTTATTGCTGTCACCAAGTACATACACGTTGTGAAATACATCAATAGCATAATACGCACCCTACTTTACCTGCACTTCAGTCTAACGAATACTGTAAACACATTTCTAGCTCTCCCCTTCCCTGCCCTGGGCCCTCATGGCCAACTTGAAGAATAAGCAAAGTCCACTTGCCATGAAACTGTCTAGATAGCTCTATGTGTTTATATGTACTTTGATCGATCCTAAAGCCCCTTCCCTCTGCATGGCTAATAACAGTAAACTCCTGCTCACCTCTAGACACTATATAACAGCTAAATTTGATCACTAATATCTGTTGTTCTCTATAGGGTAGTAAAAGCTAAGATATGTACAACTAGATCTACTGATTTACCAATTTGCCAAGCTGTACAAGCTAGATACACAACAAGATCCAATTAACACCTCACTCCATACCATAGACTATTTACTGCGGCGCCTGCTATCTAATGGATGGCAGAGTGAGAAGGTTTGTTCTAGTATTGCCATTTCTCTGTTCTCCTTCATTGGCTTGTAATCCAGCACCGCTGCCAGAAGCATTTCTTGACGCATGCCGGGTGTCTTGTATACGTGGTGTCATAGCAGGAGAGCGCGATGGAGTAGTAGCCGGTGAGCGCGACAAAGACATTCTGCTTGCTACAAAACCAAACAAACCATAGTACTCTAGAGGTAGTCTTCAATAGCAATACATACTGTTGTATCTTATTGACATGTGAGTGTGAAGAGGAGCAAGACGAGGTAGAGACGAGGTGCGAGACTTCTTCGTGTCTTTTGTCGTTTCTTCCTTTATTCTGGCCACCTGATCAAATAATTCCCGAATTGCGATAGATTGATCTTGTGACTCTTTCTCCAGATTTACTCGCAATTCTTTCTCCTTCCGCAAAGATCTGTCCATCCTAGTAAAATCTCTCACTAGAGCGTCCAGCCGTTCACTCACAGTTTCCAGTTCGTGTTTAAGAGCACCAACACAACTGTGTTTCTTCTCCAAGCGAGCAGATACGTAGAGACCGCATCCTTGCTCACATCGAAACATGCGATGCTCGCACGTTTCTAGATGTTCACGTAAGAGCCTCCTTGCAACTTTCTTTGAACATGGACGGTTAGGACAAGCAACATGAACAAACTCACAACTCTGCGAATGGGCGTGGCGACGATTTAGTTCCATGACCGACGAGCAACCGTCACTCGAGCGCTCGCAGCGAACTCTCAGACGATAGAGCTTCTCTCTCCATATGCGATGTAAAAATCTAAGGTGCGAACGATTGACTGCCGTCCTGCAAGTCGGGCAAGTGTCGTGATCTTGCAGCCATTGAGCAATGCAATCGTGGCAGAAAGCGTGCTGACACGAAGTCTCACGAGGATCCTCCAATACTTCCTGACAAATCGGACAAATACAGTCCGAATGCGGTTCGTCAACGAGAAGTTGGCGGCTAATCCCCATGGCTAGAGTGGAATGGACCTCCTTGAACAGGGTCACAAGACATCACGTGAAGTGGGTAAACACCACATACCAGACTTAAGGATAGAGACACCCGTGCCACGTAACAACAACTAACGCCGGATCAACAACTAACCCAGCCTATAGCTAAGGGTGCATTTCTTTTACCTAATCCAGTTAATCCAGACTAGATGGATTAGCTAATCCAGCTCATCCAGCTAATCCAGCCAATACGCGGATTAGAGGATTAGCTAATCCATCTAATCTGGATTAGCTGGAGTAGGTAAAAGAAATGCACCCTAAGTAATCTAGCATTGACAAGAAGAACCTGTCATAGGAAACAACTTTTTAAACACATAATTATACACTTGTGGGCAAATAACATAAAAATTTACAACATATCAGCTAATCAGAACTCAAATAGTATTGATATATACGCAAAAATTGTCTTTCAAGACCAATCAAGATGCAATGACTGAACTTGTGTGAATAATTCTTTGAATGTAACAAAATACAGATTCCAAGCAATAAACTGACAAACTACAGAAATGCATTCAATGGTATCTAAGCCCATATGTAGGACACTGAGACACATCTCATTACATCAGTCTTTATAAGTTTAGTTTAAATGCAGTAAAACTCCATTGACTTTTTTGACCTCAAACTGAGAAGTCATTGAAACTTGTCAGCATTGCTACATCTTAACAACTGAGTGGATCACCTATTAAAACAAATATAATTTTAGTCATCACTAGTACAGTAAATAAACAAACACTGTACATACATCATCCCACAGCAAAATGCAAAATTAAAAAAATTAAAAACACAATTCTAGTTGCAACTAAATGTTCAGTTAGATACCTGTCTCACATTGTCCTGTCACGAACCTTTAGATTTGCTAAATACTTGACGAAATCTAGCCTTCACATTGAAAGTCGTCACTCAATGACAAGATCACGTGATCTAATAATATAATATTTTACCCGGTTCCTTTTGCCGCGATCACCGATTCCAAAGTTAAACAACAAAAACAGATTAAAACAAATGCCCCACGAAAGGTACACGCTAATTGCTGGAAGCTTTCCGTAGGCGCCAAGACGCATACCGGAGAAGCCTCGGACTACTAATGCAGCGCTTTATACCATATCCCGTATGTTGGCGCATTGTACATTCATTACATGATGAATGGCTGCTCCTGCATCCGTTGAGGACGTTGATGAAGATTTAGATGTGTTGCAGACAACTGAAGACATGAGCTCATCGTTTTGGGATTCTTGGTTCAAAGAGGAGCCTAACGATTCCTGCCTGCCTTCATTGGTTAGACTTGCTGTAGACCTTGCAGGCCTGCTGTAGACCTATTATCATGTCTTATTAGTTACTCTCAATCAATTGCTCGCTGCAGCTTAGAAAAACAGGCAGACGAACGGATAGACAGACGAACGGACAGACAGACGAATGGACAGACAGACTGACAGATACGAAGACGCTCTAGAGCGATTTGGTTCAAGTCCTACGTAGAAACAAACAGCCAAACTTACACAAACAATAGAAAGTACAAAAACAAACAAACAATAAACAAAACAAATGTGAGTAACATGCATTAGATGGTATTCTTGCTTTTGTAATATAAAAGTACATACTGAATATTTCTATTTTATCTTTATATTGAAATTTCCCACCTTAAGTAGGAAACTTATATATTTATGTATTAATAATTAATTAAGTTTAGAATATGTATGAAGTAGTGGATAAAATTGACACAATTTGAGTTTGAAGATATGGAGTTTGAACTCAAATTGTGTTGATAGTTAGACTTATAAAGTGATCAGATCAGGAGTGGTGTGCGATCAGTACCAATGGTTGCAACTAATTAAGTAACTTTGTTAATTAAATATGGTGGCTTTGGTGGTGCTTTGATGTTTATTTAATACGTTATGTATAGGCTATAGCTATAGAAGTCTAATGGGCTAAGAACATCTACACAAACAGACAGACAACAACAGCAACAACTCACTGATACATGCTCAGAGTAATACTGTATGTAAGCTAGAGCAGATGCATATGTAAGGCATGTGCACATGCAGACATTACTGTACTTACTTAAGGATATATATGTAATTGGGTGACATGATTAATAGGTTTACTTGTGTAATTATCCGTATGTTTTTAGAGCAGGAAACAAAGAGTCGTGGGATTCCTTACCTTGCTGTTTGCTGGAGGTGCCTGCTTTGGCCTTGTGAGTTACCATTGTGCTTGTCATTTGTGTTGCATGACAGATAACGTTTACTCTTATGCAGTCGTTTCTCTTGCTGCCTATTCTTGTGTTAAGAGTTCGCAAGTTTGTGGCATTGTTTACTCTGGGCTCAGTTTTGACATTGGGAAGGTGACCAATCAATAGCAGCAAGTATTGTCAACTTATTTCTTAATGCTGTACGTTTGTTATTATTGCAGCTTTTCCTTGCTATGGGGTCCTGTTAGTCACATGAAGCATCTCTTCTCACCTCAACGCTTGCCCTTCACTGCTGCTTATCTTAGCAGCATGGCTTTGACTTTGTATTCTGCTCTTGTGGTTAGATGTCACGAGTCACCATAATGCCGTCTTCATCTTTATTAATTGTGTGTTTGTCTTTTGACAGCGTCGGAGCACTATACTGACATTGCTATTTGCGATATGTGAAGTTGCAGCTTTGTTGTGGTACAGTAGCTGACCATGGTAGTCATTGTGCATCAGCTTTCAGTTAAAGCTTAGCACAAAGGCTATATATACACCTGGGCACAAATATTTATTTATTTATTTATAATTATTTCTCTTGTGTGTTAGGTATACTGTTAGCTACATACCTGGTGGTGTCACAGGCTTGAAATTTTTGTCTAAGTTATGTGGGAAGGTGACATCAAAGTCGGTCGAGAAAGGATTGTCTGGTGTTGTATAGATTGTGTTATATCAGAAATTGTATTTTGTAATCTTGACTGTCTTATTAATTCATTCTGTCTTATTAATTCATTCTGTTTGCAAATGAATCAAAGCAAGTTGATTTGTCAATTGTGTCTCTCAACATTGATATTAGCTAGTGTGCATTAGCTAATGGTAGAGAGCATGCAAACGTGTGTATAGTTATTATTAGTATACCCAGTTGTACGGATATGGAACAACATATTAATAACAAACTATAGCTACCCTGATAACTATAGATCTAGAAGGTGGCATGAAATGAGTTTTCTTTCTATTTCTGAAGTCCCAAGTTGATCTTGCACCATTCGATCATTACATCAAGATACAATAAGATTGTGTGGTTAGCATACTCTACATCTTGACTCTTTTAGTAAATCTCTCTGCTCAACCTTTGTTTGCAATATCACACTCAAC
This sequence comes from Corticium candelabrum, assembly GCF_963422355.1. Lineage (NCBI taxonomy): Eukaryota > Metazoa > Porifera > Homoscleromorpha > Homosclerophorida > Plakinidae > Corticium > Corticium candelabrum. Next base: position 8,390,221 of record NC_085091.1, on the reverse strand, counting down.
AAAAATAGTCCTAAACGAAATGTTCAGAATTTGACAAACTTGTGCTCATGCATGTGTTTTGAACACCAAGAGTCAACTTTCCTGACAGTATAAAAAAATTACAAAGTCAAATGTTTCTGAATTACTTAACTGTTCATGATCAGTAGGAGTAGCGCTAGATAACAGATATCTATAGTCGTCAAGCAGCCAGGCCTTCTACTGTGTGTGTGTGTGTGTGTGTGTGTGTGTGTGTGTGTGTGTGTGTGTGTGTGTGTGTGTGTGTGTGTGTGTGTGTGTGTGTGTGTGTGTGTGTGTGTGTGTAGTAATATATTACTATACTTTTCTAGTAATAAGGAAACAAAACAAATGACAGTTGACTTATTCCTTGTTCACTGAGGCATTTCATGTAGCGCGCGTTGGTTTCGTTTCCACGACGACTGCGTCAACAGCACATGGAGGATTTGTCGGCGTATCTCGAAGACAAAGACAAGTGGCATGCACCTGGCTGGCGCAACGAACAGCGCTACTCCAATGGCGTTCTAATCGGCAACTGGTCTGAAGAAAGGCACGAGGTAAGTTGAGGATGCTGCATGGGACTGTGTTTGCATGTCTACACTGCACTCACTACAACTTGATATTGTTTACTGACCTTTGAATTGTTTGTTGTTGCTAGTTTAAGAAGGGCAGCTGTGTGTCTGACAGTACACATCGTACAGATTTCACTGACATCGGGCGACATACACGACCTGACGTCACGATCAGACGTAATGCTCTGGCTAGGAATGACGTAAGCAATGATTAGAGGCTTGACTTTCACGCACGCACGCACACACACACACACACACACACACACACACACACACACACACACACACACACACACCCCTAGAAAACGAGCTGGGAATTCAAGCCTTAATGCAATCATCTGCTCTGGTACATCCTGTTGAGACATGCTGCAGCTTTGCAGTTGCTTGTGCTCAAGTAGATAATAGTAATGGAGTTCTGTTGTTAGGGATTGGGACGTCAGCATTTGTTTACCCATCATGGCAACAGCTACTCCAGTAACATGGTGACTCTATATCATGATGTGTTCAACAACGCATCGCAGGGAAACTCCGAATCAGCACAGCTGAGAACTAATCTCAGACAATGGGATAGGACTAAAGTTTCATGGCAGCCGGAACCGATTGATCAGCGAGTTACGCGACGTCCCTACAGATATGGGCTGTACGAACGGCTGCAGGTAATTAACACAAACTACAGTAGACACATGATGGGAGGGATGTGAAGGCAGGAAGCCAACAAGCAGCACAGGAAGACAAACACAGACAGACAGACAGACAGAAACACAAATAGACAGACAGACAGAAACACAAATACACAGACAGACAGACAGACAGACAGACAGACAGACAGACAGACAGAATCAAGTTTATTGTCAACAATCTTCACTACTACAAACAGTTATTGTTAAAATGAAATGTTCTACTTGTAGTCCGAGACTATTGCTAATGAGTAAAACACTGAATGTCTCTATCTACTCCCAAAACACTGTCATCTCCTAATGAGCGCACAGAAAGCCTTGACGGCTTCCGCAAAATCACTCTGCTGTTGCATTTTTGAAGAGTAATAGACAGTCTTTTCCTCCAGAAGGTTTTAAACTCTACCGCAATTCTTCTTCCATCAAAGCCTCTCGCCTTCTTCCCCAGTTCATTCATCAGCTCGTCAGCCTTTAAGCCCCATCTGCCGAAGTGTTCAAAGACGAGTGGGACAACTATAGGCTTCGATCCATCCGCAAGCGATTCCTCTGAGTATTTTTTTGACTTTGCTGCCTCTCGTTTAGCTGCTGCATGGCCACCTTCTCTGGCTGCACCTTTAATAATGTCTTTGCTCCAAGGGTGAGCTATCGAAACATCACATTCTTTTGTGATCCCAGTGTCAGTGTCGTAAAGCGTGATGTCAGGCCGGTTTTCGTTGTCTACAAATCGCTGTCTCGGTTCTATTTGATGGGGAATGAGTAAATCGCTTAGGCAATCACTCCATGCAGACACTATGGAGTTATGCGTCCACACAGGTCCACCTCCATATTTACATGTCAAAAGGTGGTAGCCCTCGCGATCCAGCTCAGTTCCACAGTCACACGTCTTAAGCAGCCGGCTGAAAGGCAAACCAGCACCCAACCTCATACAAGACGCTACACGAAATTCATTCGGCTTCAGTGCGTTCTTGTCTGAAGTTGGTATTACCTCTAGCCATGCTCCAGCTCCTTTTCCGTGTAAGGACCTGATCCTTGCAACATGTCTCTCTGAGTTCATGCTTTTGATAACTTCTTCTGATCGTTTATGAGAAGCGTCTACCGTCAGGCGATGTTGCAATTTTCTAGGGTATTCTGTCATCTGCTCTAAGGTGTGAAACTGCTCGTCATCATCTGCACCCGACTTGGGTGGTAGTTTTGCCACCAATGTACGAATAAGTTGTCCTGTATTGCTACCTTCAATAAACCGTTCTAAACGATCTTTCAGAGGTGGAAATCTCAATGGCAGTTCTTTCAAAGAGTGTGCCCATGACGCCAGAAATGCTAGGTGAGCCATCTTCTGAGTTGATGATAAGCCAAATCCGCCGAACCCGACCTTCAGAGTGGCCTGGCTCCATCCGGTGTCATCCAATTCGTTCAAACCAACCATGTCAGTGAAAGTAGCCCTTGTAAGGTGGTCATGACAAACAGCTGCATGCAGTAACCTGTCAGGTGGCACAGTCCTAGCCAAAAAATTCAGCCAGACAGACAGACAGACAGACAAACTGAAGAATTTAAACTGGACTCTAGCAGCACCCAGTTTTTCAGCCATTAGTTGGCTGAAAGATGGGTATTAGCATAATTTTTAGCTGCTATGTGTAAACATATGTGTATTTTCATGTAGCTTGCAAACTTTACCTTTTGCTGATATGTAGTATAGTTTGATGTTTGAAATATATGTATTGACAGACAGACAGGCAGACAGACCAGACAGACAGTGGACTCATAAAATTGTGATTAGTAGCGACGTATGATAGTTTGATGTTGGAAAATATGTAAAAGACAGACAGACAGACAGACAGACAGACAGACAGACAAGGACTTTATGTCCTTAGAATCTTATAGAACTTGAAATCTGTATGGACTCGTAATTAGCCTTTATTTGCTATTGTACCATAGTTCATGTTTGAAAATATACTACCATTGACAGACAGACAGACAGACAGACAGACAGACAGAATTGTACGGAAACTGTCACGTATTTTATCTATGAGTTCTAATGTAAAGAACTATCATATTCAGTTTGCGTACATTAGTTTGTGAGGTGTATTGACCCTATTGGGTCTCTGGAACATTTTAAATAGTTTTGGTTGTAATAGCATTCATTTATGAAAATATATGAAAAAGACACAAACAGATAGACCAACAGATAGACCGACTGACAAACAGACAGAAAAACAAATAGACAGACAGACAGACAGACACACAGACAAACCTCCAAAGAGCCCATTATAAGGCTACACACAAATAGATGGTACTAAACAAATAGTATAAATACTAAATAAATGATTATAATCTCATTAATTGCTTCATTACTGCTCTCAGGCAAAATGGAAGAAACAAGCTGAATTGGAAGAGAAAGGAGATTATCAAACTAGCTATGGTCTCACATATCACACACATGACAGAAAGTCACTGGTCACTAGCCACTACGCATCCCCTCGACAACTCTCCACTCATCTTCATCCTCACCGACTCAACAAGGATTTGCAACTACGTAGTTCTGTATCTATACCCAAGCCAGAACATGTACCTAATCTCTCACTCACAGAACCGGCACCCATCTCTATCTGACAGAATGGGAACGTCTGTGTGCCCATCAAGCTCAGTAATAACTCTCTAAACTGTAATAGATGAGGTAATATTTAGAGAGAAATGAGATGTCATTTACTTACTTGAATAGACTCTATTTAATTCTTCTCACTGATAGTAATAAACTGTTATGTTTGTGTGGATCTACGTACAGCCGTTTGGTATTGCAATTTATCGTGAAAATCCCATTCCTTTGCTGTGTTTCTTTTGTGCTGCCATTTTACGGCTGTGATTGGAAAAAGAGCCCTTGTGTTTTTCCTTGTAGGCTCTCTCTCTTTGTTCTTGGCCTGACGATGACAGTCCAGTGCTTTTGCCTTTACGTTGGCTGGAACCAGCATTGCTATGGTGTGTTCTGCCTTGTGGATGCTGTTGCTTTTGCTGTTGTTGCTGTTTCTGCTGGTCCTGTTTCTCACTTTCAGAGGATGCCTGATATGGAATCGTGTTATCAGCATAAATACATTATATTTTGCAACACACACACACACATGCACACACACACACACACATGCACACGTGCACACACACACACACACACACACACACACACACACACACATGCACGCACACACACACACACACACACACACACACACACACACACACACACATGCACGCACACACACACACACACACACACACACACACACACACACACACACACACACACACACACACATGCACACACACCACACACACACACACACACACACACACACACACACACACACACACACACACACACACACACACACACACACACACACACACACACACACACACACATGCACACACACACACACACACATGCACACACACACACCATGCACATGCTCACTAACGCAAGAACTCGTGCATGCACATGTGTACTGCTGCATGCACGCATGCCTCAGTCAAAAACAATTAAATTCTTGACCTTGACCGGACCCTGCTCCTGCTCTGTCTCTTCATCATCAGACTCATCCACATAACGAAAGAGTGGGACTTTTTCATTTAATCTAGCAACAGTGTGAAAACACCAAATTAACAAAAAGATACTTTATAACAAACCAGGTTGTTGCATTAGCTTACCTTCTAACAACGAGATCAGATGTTTCAGTTGCTGTCATATTTGGAGCAGCAGATGTTGAATCGTATGTATCATCATATTCATCCTAAAAACCTCATCACAACTATTGTTATATGTGACACAAGTCCTCATATACTCACATCATATTCATCATACAAAGTGTCCACGTAACGATGACGTATTGATGTCACTAGTGATTTATCATCAAGAAGTTTGAGAGCATCAGATTCACGATCTCTATAACAAATTTCAGATACAAAACTAATGATCAGTTTACATGTCTATCTAATTGTTGGCCTGTCTCTGTCTTTTGTTTGTCATTTCTTCATGTGCCATCACCCATGCTATAGTCTAACTGCATGCTCGTATTCCTATTTACAGATAAATGCCGTAAAAAGTTACTGTATGGTTAGAGAAAACAAGACTCTAGTAATTCAAGATATCTACACCCACATGTGTTTTTGTTTGTTTGTTTGTTTGTTTGTTAGAAATAACTGGAGATACAACATTCTTCCACATGCACATCCGTTCTCCAACAAACCAGTAATGTCAAATCATCTCTAAAAAGCAGTTGAGTTTGGCAGCCCATAGTGACTGACTTCCGTGAACACAAAACTTCTCATACGCATATTACACAAAAACGCTCTTGCAGAATTGACAAAGAGCCTAAAGACTTCCCAATGACTTGTCATGCCAGTTTGACTGCATAATTTGGTGAATGAAATAAACAACTGTAAAAGAGTCCACTCCAACATGTAGCCTACAACACGTTACAGTATTCAATACTGCAGTCACAGTTAGCAGGCGCAGATACAGAATTTTTCAAAAGAGGTCCAGTTGTATCATTAGCCACGCCCATAGCAGCGACATCTGTATGTGACCTACAGAACCAGCAAACTCACTTCAATCTGTATTAGGGTTAAGTTTCTGGCATATTCATTAGATAATTATAGGCATATAAGTTTAGAATTGAACGAATTAATCATCCATCAAAACACTAAGGTACATTCGCTCTAATTAATAACACAACAAACAAGATTCAGTTAGTATTTCGGCTGTGGTGGGTGTGTCATTGAAGAGGAGGGAGTCCCCCCAACCCCAGGACCCCTCCCCTCTATCCGCCTATGGTTAGAATGTAACTCTTCTAAGTTAATCTTCTACTAGAGTGATAGTTTATAGTTTCAGAACTGTAAAGTGTTGTCGTGTTTGCTATTAATGACTCACAATCAATAAAACCAGCACTTGCTGTTCACGATGTCCACAAGTAAGACCACAACCACAACTGACTGTCTACTCAACCAACACAATGCTCAGACAAAAACCCAAATCCTACCGTTCCTTAAACATGACACGAGATAAATTGATACTATCGTGTTGAAATACATCCATCTCATCATTGTCATAAACATTGCGTCTTGTAGACAACATGTTCCTCTGAGGACTCTTCACAACCTTCTTTTCTTCTTTTGATAATCGTTCTACAGCACGAGGAGCCCTAGAGTCAAGTATATATACAACTTTAACTGTGAACTACCTTACATATACAAGAATAGGCAGTTAGAAATATGATGAAACAAATTAACAATCAAGTGACACTACATACACATTACACAAGCAAGCACACAAATAGGACTGCTTACACAGAAGGATTGACAAAAGGTCATGATTAGCATACAGGAACCAGGCACGACGGCACGAGAGGGTCTGGTACGAGGATAACGTACACTACCAGTTCTGTCTGTTCTATTTTACAGGCAAACAAGCCAAGTAGTACATTTCTATGTGATGTGATTGACATTCTATTTCGGTGTTTTCTGTGCATGTCTAGTAGCTCTAGAGCATAAAATTTATGCTTATCGTTCAGTCACTCACAGAGACATCAAGAACAGGCTGATGTTTGCAATGACAAGCAACATACAATAATTATTTTCAACAGGTAAATCAACACACCTTTGCAATTGTTGATCTAAACTCTGTAACCTAATAGATAGTTTGCCTTCCAGCAAAGCATCAATAGTGCATTCTGGGTCCCACGAGAACTCCTCAAGGCAAGTCTAAACAATCAAAGAGTAAAATTAAAGCCACATCGCTTGCTGTCTTCATTGGATGCCCTTACTAATGTGTACATCAAAGACGATGTTAAATCAAGAGTTTTACAGCATAAGACATTAAATAAACAAAATCACCTCAATAAAGCCGGTGCCTAAATGAGGCAAAAGTTCTTGAACTTGACTGATCATTACGTTGATCTCAACCTCTGATGGAACAGCTGCCATTGCTGTTGCTGCTGCTGCTGTGGTAGTCACACTTGCTGAAACGCTGACTTCTTTCTACACACAAAACAAAGCAATCACAAACCAACTGGTTCCAATATTTCATATCAACAGCAGCAAATGCATGCTTGACGAATTACCAGGTATTATCATTATCCACAAGCATGTTACAAAGCATAAGATGTCCATAGTCCAGAACATGCAGATGTCATTCATTAGATCCTCGTCACTAGTCATGCTTCAATAATTTTGTCATAAAATCATAACAGCAACACAAAGACCACGGCCTAATTGAAAACAGCCTGCATACAGATTACGGCAACTACCAAGTGCAAATTACTCCTCCTCACATAACTGACACGTTCTGACTACTACTATTCTTGTCTACTATCGCCATGTACGTATTTACATACTTAATCTGATCAGGTAAATACAATAATCTACCTCCTTTTACACAATTATCCAACTGAGCCTTACCAAGATTTGTAAATCAGCATCTTGCCCCACAGCAGAAGTAACTGCCCAACTAGAAGATTTCCCAGCAACTTCATGACTTGTGAGACCAAGACTTTGAATACTTTGCTGTAAATATTCAACCTGTTCCATATCACTTAACAGCAGACAAATACCAGCACAATCAAAAAGCTATTTCAAACTACCACACACTTGTGCAACACGTGTGTTTTCAGAAACTGCAGTTGTTCAACTACTGGATAGAGTTTGTCATAATGAGAAACAAAACTGGAACAGGAAAAAAATCATTACAAAAACACATTGTTGCACTTGTCTCATACATGTAACAAACACAAGCACAACAAACTACGAAAGTATCTACTATAACGTGAAATAAACTGCAGAGCTTATACTATGTTCACACTAGCAACTTCAGAGCTGATCATAATTTTCTCCAAGATTGACATATTACTTTACTTTACTACAAATATTTGATAAAGGCCTTGTTTTGATGCTAATTTGGTCATGTAGATCCAATTTCTACTATACTACCTGGCATAGTTCTGAAGTCTCTATGATGTGAACAGGGCATTAATTTCTACAACTAAAGTTACATGTTTACATAGAACAATAACTAGAGAAAGATTCTCTTATTCATTAATTAATGACAAATGATCCCAAACTCAAACTTACAAAACAGTGTGCTAATTAAGTTTCACACTATAACAGTCAACATTCTGAGCATATTAACTGGTTTTCACATTCCAACCTTTGAGATGACAACAGCAATGAAATTACACTGAACACTTCTTCCTTCAGTTTTACCTGCACTTCAACTGACCTGACATCCCAAATTATTCAACAAGTTATTGATACTGTATTCATATCCGTACTTACAACTGATCTTTTGCCTGAGACAAGAGGCATATATGAAAGAGATGATAGAACACTTCCACCATGCTTCTCTTTGCTCTAGAGAGAGATCTTTTTAGTCCACCCAACCTGCAAACACATGTATTGTTAGTTCTTTATGAAGTTGGTGTGATGTACGTGGCTGTATAGCTCACAATACATCAGTTAACACATAGTTGAAGTGTCTCCAAATATGTGATGTAATATTATGGCCACACACTCAGTAATACACAAAATTAACATTCTTAACATGTAATAGCAACTTCATGCCCAGTGATACCACACACACACACACACACACACACACACACACACACACACACACACACACACACACACACACACACACACACACACACACACACACACACACACACACACACACACACACACGCACACATGCACACACGTAGGCAAGCACGCAGGCACGCACGCACGCACGCACACAAACGCATGCACACACACACACACACACACACACACACACGTGCACCAAATGTACATGCGTGTGCATGTGCGCGCGTGTATGCGTGCGTGTGTGCATGTGTGTGTGTGTGTGTGTGTGTGTGTGTGTGTGTGTGTGTGTGTGTGTGTGTGTGTGTGTGTGTGTGTGTGTGTGTGTGTGTGTGTGTGTGTGTGTGTGTGTGTGTGTGTGTAACTGACAGTCATCCACTTACACAGATACTGAACTTTGACATCTGCTGAAAAGCAAAACTTCCAATGAAGGTACCACAGCTTCATACAACTCAACAATTCTAGACAGATACACAAGAAAGAACAGTATTAGAAAATGTGTATCTTACACTGAACAATAAAGCAATTCTCACTCTCTGGTAAAGCCAGCACTATAAAAGACTTGTGCTGATGGATTGTAAACATACATGAATGCCAAAAGTGTACGTCCAATATCAATCACATAGTCACAAATTTCAGCTATATGAATTAGGTCACCACTACACACATTATGACATATAACACCAAATTATATACATGACAACAAGTGTGTGTGTGTGTGTGTGTGTGTGTGTGTGTGTGTGTGTGTGTGTGTGTGTGTGTGTGTGTGTGTGTGTGTGTGTGTGTGTGTGTGTTACTTCTGTTTACATGAACTTCTGACTGTCTGTCTGTCTGTTAATTAATTCAGCTTGTCTTGATATAAAACGGTCAGTTGGTTAGTTGGCCCAGTACATCTAATCTGTTGAATTATCAATGCAACAGTTGATGTAGCGGAAGTTGCTTAATTGGGTCAACGGTTAAATTTGGGTAGGAAGTTAGAATGAGCTAGCTTGCCTGGGGAAAATCAAAGTCTAATATATAAAATTGCCACTAAATGTATGCAACACTTCAAAGCAATGGCAGTCAATAACGCACCCAATCATGCAGCCTGGACTGAAGTAGAAAATCCTAAGTGCTCCAAAGAAAGTACAACTACGTAGCAGCAACAGCACACAAAGAGAGTGTGTCAGAAAAAATCTCACAATTTTTGCACCTATTTCAATCAACCAGCCACAACCACAGTAAACCAGCAAATTTTCAAAGCAAAAATACACATCCATATCAGAACTATTACAAGACAAGCTTGTTAAGCAATTAAGTAGTTTGCTGTAGTCTGTAGATGATGAATGAAATATTAGTCTATTACATTTACACTTGGGACTAATGTGGTCCAACTAAGCAGTTTTCACAAACCTCTTTCCTTGTCTCTGGCTTGGATCTCGTTCATTGAGAACTCGCTCTTTCAGCTTACCAAAAACCTAAGCCAATGTTCAACACCAAATGCAACAAGCACTACAACACTAATGCTTTCCCACCAGCAAAATTCCTTGAGCAGAATGCTCTAAATCATCTGTATATCTAAAATAGAATGTCATCATTAATTAAGCAGTTCTAGCTACTCAGACACATCACACATTGCATATACTTTGGCTGCTTCATAAAGACATTAGTCAACATCTTTGTCAGCAGTTGAGTGTTTGCATGTTGAGCTTCTTTTCCTCCATATAAAATACACAGATCCATCATTTTGGGAATGTCAAGTAGAAAGTTTTCATATAAAATGTCACCAAACGCTTCATCAGAAAGAAAGTCATCCTGTCATATATACATGTATAAAGACTTTGCAAGTAAGAACACTCAAATAACACACTGAAAAAGTAACGTAGCCTTAGCAAGTTTGCAATTCAATTCAATTGTAAGATTCCCATATTCACCTAAAATCTCTTCGGACTCAATTGGTAAGGCATTTAGTATAGAGGCTAAAATCTGATGACTAGCTGAACAAATTTGTACGAGTGTACTTTGGGCTTTTACTGTAGTCTAAATATTCGTATGACTACAGAAATAAGATGTTTTCCTTCTTGCAGCTGTCCAAGCTTCTAAACTACCCCATATTAATAGTCTGCAGCAAGCACATTAATTTCAGTCCACTGCTCTCTCAACCGAATGTCTGCGATCAGAAGTTCCAAAGAGAACTCGACAGAAAAGTCAATCCAGGCTAAAGCACTGTGAACCTACTATTGTAGCTTAACATTCATTTTAATGTTATGCAATAACATTTCAAAAATTAATTTATCAGCTGAGAAAGCAAACAAATAGAAAAACAGTCAGAAATACATTTTCAAACAAAATTATCAACAGACAGAAAACCATTAGCAATCACACAAACAGATAACATGGCATAACTAGAATCAGTGAGATCCAATAGTAAAGATCCAGTAGCTAAGCACTTCATACATCTACTGTAACCTGGTTCTCCCTGTTTGTTGTCATTCTTAGAAACACCATAAACACACGTCTATGAACACTCTCGTGCACAGCCTGCACATGAGACGGTAACGATAAGCTAGGCCATGATCTGCAACAACATTAGAGCAGATGCCAGTGAAGAATATGCATAATTTGATACCACTATAAATAAACATAAACAACCTTGGTGCAGCTAACAGATAGGAGTCAAGGAAAGACTTGAGTGAGTCATCAAATATAACCTACAGTATACCAAAGAGGATACGTTTGTCAAATCTACTGCAGACAACATAAACTGACACAACATAATACTGCAACATAATACAACAGACTAATGCAATAATACAACAGAATATCGTATATTATCATACAGTACAAACAAAACAAATTGATACAACATAATACAACAAACTAATGCAATAATATAAACAGATATTGTACATACAGTACATATAACACAAATTTGAATTATTACAATAACCATTGAAACAACATACAACCTTGTAATAACCCTTCGCTCATTGCTATTGTAATGCTACAGTCTGTTAATTCCTATTTCCCATTTTTGTGAAATGACAAAAGAGAAGCTAGCACTTTACGTAGTATGTCTTACTGTCATTAGTCTCGTGTGGACAGACATTCAGAGCAAGAGAGGAGAGCGGACAGGCGAGAAGGGGAGGGAGAGGGGAGAGGAAGGGGAGAGGGGAGAGGAAGGGGAGAGGGGAGAGTGTAGAGGGGAGAGTGTAGAGGGAGAGTGTAGAGGGAGAGGGGAGACTTCTTCAACTTGATCCCCTCTCACGATCCAAAGGTCTGGCAACGTGAGACTACGCACTGCCATACGCAAACTATTTGTTCACCTAAGTGACTAAATATTGTAGATTGACACTTACCTGACACCAAAATTGGCTGTATTTCTGACTGAGTAGCCACTTAAGATCTTCATTAATAAGATTCAGCTCCTCACTCCATTCATCAATACTTGTCTCATCCGCAACATCACTAGGAGGTGGACGATAGCACAAGAATTCCACTGTCGATATCAAATTTGGGTGCTAATCCCAATACAAGACAGTTAATTAATTAGTCTACTAGGTATAAACCTCAAAAAACCAACACAAATTATAAAGTAGTTTTTACGCAAGTACTACATATGTACAATAATAATATATTATAATTATGCGATGCAGTGTCAATAAAATGTAATATTAATGTTACAGTCACACAAAGTCTGACGTCACCGATGTCAAAAGGTCTAGATCTAGTAGGCTACCAATTCCGGCATGTCTTCCACCACTCCTGTCTTGGGATTTTTACGAACAGAGTGACGCTCGTCTAGCGGCCACCTCTCCTGCGAGCCAGAGCCTTTCAGAGACATCATTACAAAATTTCCAAGTTCCCGGATATATCTACATGGGACTCGGACGTCAACTGCCCTAGCCGCAACAGTTTTTCTATCGTTTTTTCTCCGTACTTCGGAGTTCTCGAAACTTTACAAACAGCTGAGACAATCAAAATGTCACAATTTCAAGAGGGTCTCGCTACGACATCATGCAAATGTACAAACAAACCTGAAATGTCACATTGGAAAATACAAAGATTCGATTATTATTAGAAAGAAGCACTACAGTGTTCAACCATTGGCTGTTGTTTACCTTGAATCTAATCTATACAGTAGTACCGTTTACATAGAGCTGATCATGAAAATATACCATGCACGCAGGCAAAGACAGTAGAAGACAAATCACTTGCAATGAGGAGTCATAATTCCTGCAGATATATTCTAGCACCAGCGATAACAATGAGCGCATCCCTTGCATTCATTCCAATTATTAATTGTCTGTTGGTCGCTTGATCCGGCCGGCCACAGCCAGGGGCGTACCGTGGCATGGGCTAAATGGGCTATAGCCCCCCCAGTTTTTGTGGGCGTTTCCCATTTTGTCAGGTGAAAACTAGCGTTACGTAGCTTTTTGTAAACGTGCGCGTCTGTTTACAGTCTGGATGTTCGAGGCCGAGCATGCGTGTCTCACACTAGGCTGCAGACATCGGTTTCCGTGATCAACACTACTTCACTGACACTAATACAATTTTTGTCAAAGGGGCGTGTCAGTGTTCGGGTATTTCAGCCCCCCCAATTCCAATGGCCACGGTACGCCCCTGCCACAGCGATTACTGAACCCTGCATGGCGTATGTGCGCCTCGGGTAAATAATTACTAATTAATCTAACAAATGTTGTGCAACTTGGTTCTTGCTTGCAACATATATTTCATAAGCTGTAGGTTGCCGTTTTTGTCTAGGACAAGACATGCACCATCTTCAAACAAGACATCTACACATTACATTGACTAGCAGAATCATGCAATCACTTGCAGCTACAATCAACAAAACATTTATGTCTAAGTGGCAACCGTTCATTGTCAACGTTTGGACGTCTTCACCCAGATCGGCGAATAACACCGAAGATGGTACGAGGCTTGGTGAAGTAGTACTTTGCAGTTCCCTGATTTCGTGCTACCACAGTCACTTCATCGAATTCGTACAAATAGACATCCACTCCAGTATAGAATGATTGTCGATCACCTCCTGTTGCCTGATTATTTGCAGTGATGGCAACTGATTCATTATTAACCATAATTCCATGACCACACCATTGCCTGGCATCACAGAACACTTGAGCGTAGACATGGTACATCCCTTCCATAGGAACCTCTAGAGCACCATCACTGTACTCCATTCCATTCATAACATAAGACGGACTCTCAATTCCCCCCCAGTGGGTCAGCGTTGTACCTGCAAACAGTATATATACACTACCAATTAATCTACTAAACAGCATATTACATATATAACAAAACTACATACCACTGCTCAGGTTGACTTCGACGTCAGCACCATACAAAAGACCAGCAGGCTGCGCAAAGACCTAAAACATAATCATTATTGTGGAAACTATAACTGGCTTTCCATTGATCGTTTTACTAACTTGCAAGTTTACATGCTATTCAGCGTATTATAACAAATTCAGATTTACTTCAGATGTTCACAGCAAAAGGGACACACAATCAAATGTCCGCATGGTTCATATCATCAGTGTACTAGCTAAACACGCGAAATCGCTCACTGAGAATATAATTTGTAAGGACTGCATACATGTACTGTAGTGGACCGCCCCTTGTATACGTGAGTGTATTCACTGGGCCGTATTGTATAGGTATGCAAATGCAGTCTAGTCTCTCTACACAGCAGTGGAGTGATGTACACTGATGTCAGGAGTGCATTGATCTTCCAGTGGCGGAAAGCGTGTAGAGAGACTCAAAAGAAAACGAGAGAAGCCATAGAATAGAGTATACGCTGCATGTTTAGTGACTACGTCAGATGGTGAAGGGCAAATAAGTGCTGACGACGGTTCTCTCTCGAACCCTGTGGCAGCACTATAGCAGCAGTTCTCCAACACAGTGTGCCTTTGCACCAAAGCTCAAGTTGGGTGGTGGGTGACCTTCAACAGCCATAGAGCAACTGGGATTTGTACGAGATTGTTTCTAGACTGGCAGAACAGACTGAGTGACGCATATGTATATAAACAGGGTAGTGACATACGTTATGTGTACATATGATATCGGCCCTGATGCGCTAGAGATCTAAAATACTCTTCCGTTTGCGTCGATCAGAAGAGGACACAACAAGAATTGAAGTACTCGATCTAATGGAAGCATGCTGTGTTAAGCTAATCCGTCTAATCCGCGTATTGGCTGGTTTAGCTGGATGAGCTGGATTAGCTCATCCATCTAATCTGGAATAGCTGGATTAGGTAAAAGAAACGCACCCTAAAACCCTGGGCCATCCAAAATTTCGTTCTCAGAACGCAATCCTTGGGAGACCTTTTACTTTCAAGCGTCCAAACTAGACAAGAAATCACCAACCACGTTGAGGGACCAAAGGCGACGTTCGTGTTTCCGACACTAGAAGAAGGACAGCCTGATCGCAGACAGGACGTCGACGTAGTACTTCAGCAGATCAGTGCATCCTGCAAACCCAGGCACAACACCGTCGAGAAACACAGGTTCTGATCTCAAAACCACGCGGAAGGTGAAAGGGTAGATCAGTGGCCATGGATTACCGAGTTGATGATACAAGCACATTGTGTAAATTCGGCGACTAGTGTGATCTCCTCATACGTGCTAAGATTGTGTTTGGCATCCGCGATATGAACGCAGGAAGGAGAGGCCATCTACGAGAATCGGACCTTACTGTTACTTTGAAGAAAGCATTGAATACCGAAGCAACATAAAAAGCAGGTGTAAGCTCTAAACAAAGAGGTAACAAAGGTGTCTATAGGCGCCTGGTACATCTTATCATGAACCCTCTGGTCATATCTGTGGAGCTGCAACATCATCCTTTGAAGACTTGGTGGTGCTATCATCTATGTCAATCGGTTTTCAGTATCGCCTCCAATGGTTGGTCTAAAATGAGTCCTACAAACTTCAGAACGCGCACTTTTTTGCAAGCGAGGTTTACTGAAAGACAACGCGACGGAGTCCTAATAACTTTCGCAAAAGACCGAGAGACCGACTTCTAGGAAAAGTTTCTAAAAGGCTTCTTTTAGTAAATTAAGTAAGGCTTCTTTTAGAAAGTTAAAGGTTTCTGTTAGTAGGTTAACGTTAACCTATAGGAGACATAGCGTCTGGTTTTCAGATTAAGTTGATAAATTGGTTTAAAACTAAGTTAGAGGCTAGTGTCAACGCGCCCACTGACAACAGTTATACAGTGTACCGTTTATATGTCCACTAGAGTCTCAATTTTGGTCTCGAGTACGGTCTTTACTAATGTACCTGAAAGACCAGCATTGTCAAAAGTTTCCCTAGTGAAATAAACCCACTATACTACTATTACTGTTAACTTACAAACAATGCAATTAGAGAAAGTTGATTGAAGTAGGTCATATCTCCTCTAAATAGACACTATGAACCAAACATAATTGAATAAGGAGAAACGAGAGCTTCCCTAAAACGACCCCTCAGCTGCATATTTCTGTACGCTGACTTAATGCTAGAACAAACTTTGTCTACACTAATCTGAGCAATGCTTTCGCTAACTTTGGCTTTGGGCCAATGCCGTTCAAGTCCGTCTTGGCGTCTGTAATCAGAGCATTGTCTTACATCCTCTGTAGGATAAGGCCTCCCAGATCGGCTTCCGTAGGTGCCAAAAACGCCACTAGAAGAACGAGAAATTGGGCTATCACTTCAACAACACAATTCGACGCATCGATGTACTTCGTCTTGCGACTTTGTATTCTCTCAATGCACCAATAATGACTCCACGGCACAAACAGCTGCCGACGGCGTGACTCACATACGGATTGGAATGTGGGCAAATAGCCACCAAATGACCTCGAATCGGATTCGAAACAATGTCATAAGTATATTTTGGACATAGCGATCTCTATAACGTTGCTTTTGAACTTTGCACAACAGCAACAGGTGTTTTATTCATACAAGAACCCAACCCACTGGTCTCTTATTTCTTGCCTAGTAGGTAGTAAGGCGTGGCAGGCATAAGTCAAGCCGTAGCAGCATTAGTAAGGGATGGCGGAAATCAGCGTGTCCTTGTAAAATTTAGCTAAGACGTGGCGGGCCGCCACGTCTTGAGATGCATGGGGAGATTCAGAACACTGCATGATACAGGTACACCCTCCGTTCTTCATTACTTTGTACTTGGATTGTGCACAACTATATACGTGTAGCTCTGCACTTGTTGTATATAAATACATGTACGTACAAGCATTGTGTACAGTAAACTTACATATCCAGTCTGACGAGCAGAAGAAGACACCTTGACATAGTCAGAATTCTAATCAAACAAAAGTGTGAAACTGGTAAATTGATGAGAAGAACGGATATTGTAAACACACTAGCTGACCTTCTGCATGTGTCCCAAGACAGTCACCATCATCAGACAGTAGAAGACAATGAAAACACTACGCATATCCATCCTACAAGAATTCAGAAACAACAAATAGCTATACGACAGCTAAACGCACAACACATGCAAAATTGCAACTCAAGCAAATCACCTCTTTCAACTTTTACCAGAAAAAAAGAATGATTCTGCACTGAAGTCGAAAATTATGTGATTGAAGTAATGCTAGTCTCGTATATATATAGCCAAACCTTAATTAGAACTACGCTTACGGATGTCAAAAAGGGTCTGGTAAATACCCATCCATTTTCTCGTTCTCGCTTCTCAAGTTTTGTGGAGTTACACACCTAAAGTCCATCCACACTAACTACTCCTTCAGAAAACCCTGACTAAGGTCTGACAGCAAAGTCTTAAAGACAAGCTAGACAAACATCATGTATAGAGGTCCTGGCCTTGGGTTCTTAGCTTGTTTGCATTTCAGATAGGCTTTCTAGGGTTAGTCTTATCTTGTTTGCATTTCAGATAGGCTTTCTAGGGTTAGCCTTCTTGTTTGCATTTCAGATAGACTTGCCCCCAACTTGTTACTCAATTAGCTTATCGATAAATAAGTAGCGTGCTATATGGCTTACCAGAACAAGTAAGCGGGGTTATCACCCAAGGAGAAGTGTAAGTCATACCATGGTCGACCAGTCACAAGCCTACAGTACAGTATTTAGATGGTGTATACTAATATATGACTTACTGCACAGCAAGTGTGCAGTAAGTTACTTCCGTTAATATTGCACTCTCGCTTATCATATTTTACTAGAAGTGGCAACAATTTAGTGGGTAATAGCTCGCCCTTGGCGCTGGTAAAAGCCATAGAACATGTTAATGATATAATAACCTACTGCAATACCTAGTATAGTTACAGGCACATGGCCCCTAGCATATAGGTAAAGTTATGAAAGGCATCATAAGCAAACCACAACAACTTTACAAGGCAAATGAGAAAGGAGAAATGTTGTCGCAGTCAGCAGACAAACATGCCACCTTGAGACTAAACAATTAACCCAAGGCGTGCATGCGGTCCGGTCACAATCAGGTAACAGTTCGACGACCGACCTGACAGATGTGGCAGGTCCATGTGGGCGGTATTATCTACTTGAAGTTATCTGCGTACGTCCACCGTTACCATGGTTGTATGTGAAGCAAATGCCACCAATTATCCCATGTTGTTGATGCGTGGAGTTTCTACCAAATGCGCCGTCCCTGATAAAAAAATCACTTTTGTTATAATGTTGGCTTGGTATTTCATAGCAGTATGCATGTGTACGTATGTACTCTACTGTGTTTTTCGTAGCTATTGATTCGAAGCTATTTGGAATAGCCGTAATTAATTTGTTGCTAGACAAACACGGGTGCTTCATTGTTTTGGGGTCTCAACCCAAAGTTACAACACAAAGTAGTTCCATCAATAAATCGTTATATAACTTTACTCACTCTTCGAAAATTCAGGCTATACCTACACTTCTTGGGAAACATGAGAGGTGTGCCAAGCCCAAACAATTGCGTCCCTAAACAGTTAATTAATTTTCTAGTAAGTGCTGGCCAGCTATTTGTGCAGCTAAAGGCAGCGGCTGAGGGTTTAGCACTTTATTGTTTCTTCATTAAAACTGTCGCCCAACGGGGTATACTGCATGACTACATGACAGTCTACTGGAACCCTCATTAGGTAAGGGAACGTGCCCTTAACTGATTTGGTTGTCACACTTGTTCCAAGAGCAATACCATTTCTTTCCCTTTCACCGTTTTTTTATCACACTCGCCAGCAGCTGCTGTAATAAACTGTGCTGGTAGTCCGTCGGCCAACACCAGAAAGCGACAAGTTGCGTAGCCCCCCAAACCCGGGGAAGTTTTCGTAGTTGCAATCGCCGAAGAGAAACCATGCGAGTGCATTTGCGATTGTTTGCCATCTTGAAACGGGGCCGTTTCTGAGTAACAAGAACAACTAGATTGACTGAGGCCACGCCCACGCAAATTCGCAGCAACAGCGAACCGAGAGTAAGAGACGAACGTGGTTCCATGCATAAGCTCCGTATACACTAGCTATATCACGCGAAGGCTTCAACTAGTGCAGCTGTCTTTTCTAGAGCTAGAGGTAATGAAGTGCGGTCTCCAGCTAGTATTTCTCACATTGCCAGTAGTTCTGTTGATGAAAGAAAACTCCTACACTGTTGTTACACTTGTTCTGCTGCATTTGACTGCCTTGCAACAGTAACGTGACCCTGGGCGTTTGGGAAGACAGTAAATACCTCACAAGTCGTGACAAACTCCCGGATGTACGGCACGTACTTGTAATACTAACTATCTAGACGTTAGTACAAGTGTACAATAATTAACATAAGACCATCGAAAACTGGTCGTAAGCGTTACTGACATAAATTGCCTAAATTTACGGCTGTACTAAATCGCTCAGAGTCATTTTAGTCACTAGCTAGTGGACTAATGATTTCATAGAGAACCTACACATAATTAATTAATAACCAATGAAATGTAAAGAGCCACCTACTCATCATGTTTATCACTAGAGTTTGCATCAAAATTATCAGCTGCAAACTCATTCGCAGATGCTATAGTGGAAGCAGCCTGAAAAACTTCACGCGGAATAGGGTTTTCACAATTGTCGAATTGGCACACATCTGTACATGGCAAGCAGCTTCGCTGGCAAGAGCAGCGCTTAGCTAATTAGAGCTGCACCCAGATTTTACAGCTGCAACTGATCAGTTTCAAAACGTCAACAGGTGCCGGTGGCTTCGTTGTCCATTCAATAGTTGCCTCATTGTCATCACCAATCTGCCAACCTTGATTGTGGAAAGATGGTATATCAGGATTAGCTTCCATTGCACGTCGCCATACACCAGCCTGATAATTTGCTTGCTTGATATGTATCTTCAGAGCGTCTTGGGTAGGAGGAAGCTGTGCTGCACAAAATAAGGAATACCTCACAGTATTAATGTCGGTGGCGACGTCATGGTAACCGTAGATCTTATAATTACAAACGTAAGGTTGACATTTCTTAAACAAAACATCCATGTTACTGTCAAAGCTTCTGGCCTTAAATGCAGGTCTTGGTCGTCTTCATATTCTTCTGTTTGTATGTTCAGTTTGCCTTCGTCATGCAACGATAGAGCTACTTTTCTCAGAAGAATCTCTTGGGGCACAGTAGCAGACGTGACCAGTTCCGATTCCGTTACAGTTTGTGGATTTGCAAAGAATATTATGCGACTCTGCTATTAAACTACTTTCAAAGATGCTAACATCTCGGCTGCACTGAAGTTTGTCTAAAGCCTTTTTGTTCGTGTATGCTTGGCAGCATTGTCTGTGATAAGCTCCTATCGGTTTCGATTCATCTGTGCAAGAATTCTGAGGAACCGTAAAGACGTCGTCTAGGGAAATGCTTGCTGCATGTTGCAACGTTCTCCAACTGGTTTGTGTAAGAGCCGTGAGAGGACCGGTAATATCATGACAAATATGGCATAGGCAGTGCTCAGAGTCAATTTTTGCTATCTTTGCTCTCTGCAAAGACATCTGATGATATTCAAAACAAAACTGCGAAATGATTTTGAATTTGAGATCTGCCAAGGTCAACAATAATGCAACAATAAATCTCTGACGTTCGGTTTGGTATTAGACTTCGATCACGGTACCGGAAGTAGTCATTACGCCCCCGCATCACAATTCTTTACACGAGGTTACGTAAATAAACGCAGATCATCGTCTGTTTGGCGTGTTACTTGTTTCCCACACGTTCAGAAAATAATTTGGACTCTTATGAAGGCAGCCAAATGACAAAGCGACGAGGTCATGAGGCCACGTGTCTGAGACTTGAGGTTGGACAAGAGTACTACAGAAAGACCGTTGATTTCCATTCGTAGGAGAACAGCAGACATCGTTTCATAGTCCACAACAAGGTAGCTGTGCAGCGCTTTCATTCTACGTGATGCTTGCTTGCCGGGACATCTTTGGTACGGCTTTCTATTTGCTTACAGTTTGTTCTACTGCTGCCGCAATAGAAGTTGAACTGCTAATGAGCAATCTGGTTTAGTTTAGGTCTCTAGAAAAGTTGACAGACGCACAACTCAAAACGTTTCGTCATCGCGTGTCATGTGATCACGTGTGATATTATATCGTAAGCTATTTGGCTAATGCTGCGAGCTAACATGTTCACAATGGATGCATTATGCCTCAGTAGTTTGCATGATGTGCTTTTACCCATTTGGAGTGCTCTGTCGACAACAGAGTTACCAAGCTCGGTCTACTGACGTGTGTGCCACGCCCCTAAATTTTGTTGTTGACGTGCTGCTACCTAACGGCCCCGGTATGGAGAGGCAAACAAGTGCAGTTGGACTTCTGTCATACTACTTTATCTTTTAGAGTTATCAAAACTTCCCCGGGCTTGGGGGGGCTACGCAACTTCATAAAGAAGCGTCTTTTGGGGGGTTGGCCGACGGACTATGGGGCAATAAATATTGCTCTGGAACGCGGGTGATATGGAAGTGGTAAACGGTGTCTTTGACAATGACTATTAGTTTAGTCACTATACAGTCATCAGATATCTGATAATCAAGTATCTAATGACTGTATGAAGACTAACTGGCTTCTAGTTGTTGTCAAAGACACTGTCAGTGATACTGTTTGTGCATGCCATAGAGCTCCATTATTGATTAAACTGTGATAGGATGGTATCACTAAAATTATAAAATGTCTGGCATGTCACATGATACCAGAAGTAGCTCTATTTATTTAGGCCTATTATAAGGCGCCAAAAGTTTGGCTTACCAACTTGATAATTGACTTCCACTTTGGCTGCATCAATTATCTCGTTGACAAGCCCTCAGGCTTCAATATCTGTTGACAAGCCCTCAAGCTTAGGGGTCACTAACAACACATCCCTACAACTATGCTCTAACTATTAGAGGTCTCTAGCACAGGCGCCTTTTCATCACTTACTTCTCAGGGGCACCTAAATTAGAGATTTGACTGTAGATGGCTAAATAAAGCCAATAGAAGGATGGGGGCTGGGGGAGGCTGGCTGGGGGAGGCTGGCTGGGGGAGGCTGGCTGGGGGAGGCTGGCTGGGGGAGGCTGGCTGGGGGAGACTGGCTGGGGGAGACTGGCTGGGGGAGACTGGCTGGGGGAGACTGGCTGGGGGAGACTATACCCAAATATTTTGGGCGTGTCACTTCGCTTCAAGCAGAACTGTAATTTTAACTTACTAGACAGTGACAGTTCACTTGCGAGTACTTTTTGGGGGCGTGAAATCACGTGCTCACCCTTATCTCCGCATCCGGTTAGTACCCGGCTTACATCGGGCCGTTTTCCCGAAATGAATCCTTACTTTCTATTCTCAAATTATAGCTTAAACGAATCGCTAATAAATTCTCTTTCGAATGAGCTTACTTTCAACCGTCTACGTTCTATCAATCTCCAGATATCGCAAGTTATGTTGACGTCACACCCATGGTCACATCTGGCCACGTGACTTTGCCATTGAATATCCGTCCTTCTGAGCTTTGTTAGCCAATCAAAATATTTGTAGCCGTTAGACACACCCTTTGGGCGTGTCTATGCATACGGGAAAGATTTTAACAGCGCATGCGGCTTCGTCACAATTTTGCCGAGACGCTGCATGGTGGTCTGGTCGTCCATTGTTCTTCGAAAGCATTTCGCCAATACTTTGGAGGCAGAAACAACATATTCAAACGTTTCTTACGTGTGTTTCGTGTCGAAAGCATCATTTGAGGCCGATACAATGGAGAACGAGTGAGATTTCCGTTTGTAAAGACAGCGATGACACGCCTGCGCTGTAAGTACATCATTGTCATGTCTAAACGTTTCGTTTTTTTGCAACATCTTTTCAGTAAGCGTTTTTGTAGCTGTGTTGCATGTTTGGCCGCCAGCCGTTGGGGATTATTTGAGTTATGCCCATAGTAACCGCTTGTTCTCTGTTGCTATGGCTATTTACCCGTATGTTTTGGTTAGGAAATGATGTCTAGAACAATCGTTCCAACCGTTTTCTAATATTCTATATGTTTATTAGCTCTCCAGACGGCATTGCAACGTACAAGAAAGCAGATCTTTTCTATTGTGAAGACAGCGGCGACTCAATTAGTGTAGCGTAAACAGGAACTTGACATGAACGCATCGAAACAATCATCAATAGCTATGAGAATTGTATCATTCGAAAGCGCAATTAACAGGCTTTTCAACGGTGTGTGTTTTGTAATTTTTGCTTCTATATTGTGGCTACAGTTCTAATAATTGGCAACTGGAATGTAGATTACGTGCGCGCGCTACGTTAAATTAACATTCTTGGTGATATGTGATAGTGATATAATAGTGACACGTGATAGCCGGAATCCTAAGGTAGCTGAAGGGCTAGCCCTTCACCGACCGTCAATTATTACGTGCGCGTACTTTAGGTGGGCGTGGGATCACGTGCTCACCTTATCTCCGCCTCCGGTTAGTACCCGGTTTAGATCGGGCCGTTTTCCCGGAACGGATCCTTCCTTTTTATTTTTAAATTATAGCCTAAACGAATCGCTAATAAATTCTCTTTCGAATGAGCTTACTTTCAGCCTTCTACGTTCTATCAATCGCCAGATATCGCAAGTTGTGTTGACGTCACACCCATCACTTCCGCCCACGTGACTTCGCCATTGAATATTTGTCTTGGTCAGCTTTGTTAGCCAATCAAAATATTTTAGCCGTTAGACACACCCTCTGGGCGTGTCCATGCATACGGGTATAATTTTAGCGGCGTATGCGGCTTAGTAGGAATTTTTGCAGACCACGATGTCTGAGCGCTGCAGTGGCTTCCCTGGTTCTTTGTTTGCCACTGATCTGGCGGTGCGGTTTCAATGTGAAACGACGGCCAACGAGGTTTCAGACGAGGACGACGCTTTGTTAACGTCTGACTCGTCACCGGACAACGACGAGACTGAGAACGAGGAAGATCTTCCCGGAAGCGAACACAGCGATGACGCTACTCTGTAAGTCTAACGGTTAGAGGTAAAATTTTGCCGTTTCTTTGCTATATGCTGTTCAGTAAACGTTTTGGGAAGTGTTTTGAAAGTTTGGGCGTTGACCGTTGGAAAGAATCTAAGATATTCGCATAGTAACAGTGTTTGTCGACGTTGCTATGGCTACGTTCCCGGATGTGTTTGTTGCAAACGCAATATATATCAATCTGCAAACATTTTCCTAATATTATATGTATTTCTTAGTTTACCAGACGAAGCTGCTACGCTCAACGAGGAAGATCTTCCCGTTCACGTTGACAGCGATGACGACACTCTGTAAGTAAAACAGTTATGTATGTAATTCTTTCGTTTTGTCGCGATGCGCTGTTTATTAGACCGTTTCTTGTAAATTGTTTGCAAGTTAGCTGTTTATGCTGTAAAGATTTTGAGTTATGCGCATAGCAACACACGTATGTCGTGGTTGCTATGGGTAGGTACCCGGATGTGATCTTTTGCAGACCTAATAATTTGCTGTCATGCAAACATTTTCTAATATCTTTATACATTTCTTAGCCCTCCTTCACCTCAACAGCATTCTTTGCCACCTCCTTCATCTCCGTCTCACTCTACTACACCACCTCCAGTTCTACTACCTTCCAGCCCATCTTTTGTTTCGTCGTCATCATTGTCAACCTCAAGGTCTCGTCGTTGTCCTCGTCAGCCTCGTCAGCCACGTCAACGGCTAAGGATAGCCACTCGTCGGCCTCAACGACAGTTGCAACAGCAGCAGTCGTCTGATTCCGAGCCTGAGCCAGCCGAACACCTTGATCGCCGCTCCGAACCACTGAACGTCCAGGAGTTGTCTGAATATCCACCTATTGATACATATCAATTGAATCTACCACCGTTTCAACCATTCAGGCAACCTGGATTCTACCCTCCTCCAACATATCCAACTGACGCCCTTGGAGTCTTCAAACTGTTCTTCACCGATGATATGCTGGAGACTATCAGAATGTATGTGTTTGATGTCTTTTGTGTGCGTTTGTTATATAATACATTATAATGATTTTTAGAAACAGCAATATCAACGGTGAAGACAGTTGCAAAAAGACTTATCGTGGAAGATCAGAAGGGCGCCGAGGAGAGGGGAGTTTTCGTTCAGTGACGCTTGCGGAGATGAACTCATTCATAGGGCTCATAATATACATGGGAATTGTAAAGGTATGTACTATAGCAAAATTCCTTAGTAGTTTCTCCTTAATTATATATGTATTTATAAGGTTCCCGAGCTCTGTGAATACTGGTCCACAACCTTTCCATTCCACGGATTGTGGGCCAGACGGTTCATGTCACGCAATCGTTTTGTCGCTATAATGTCGGTCCTGCAGATGGAGAATCCTCGCACTGACAAGGACCGAGGGACTGACCCATTGAGAAAAGTCAGAGGCCTCGTTGAGGCCATGCGCTTCAACTGCATGAAATATGGTCAGCCCCATGCCCGTGTCTCACTTGACGAGCGAATGGTTAAAGCCAAAGGTCGCTTTGGCTTTAGGTATGTAGAAATTTCTAACATAAAAATTAGAAATTGACTAAATTATTTTTGCTGTTATTAGGCAATACATAAAGAACAAACCCGTCAAGTGGGGAGTGAAGTTGTATTGTGTATGCGATTCAATCTCCGGCTACACATACAACTTCGAGATATACACGGGCAAAGAGCGACAATCATCGGATGCGGCGACGACAGCAGCAACAGCAGTAGCAACAACAACAACTGCTGCAGCAACAGCAGCAGCAGCAACAACACCAACTGCTGCAACGCTGCAGCAACAACAGTAGCAGCAACAAACACAACTGCTGCGACAACAACAACTGCTGCAACCACATCAAGATCGGCTGGCTCGGCTCGGAAACGACGGAAGACGACACGTCAACCAGCGGATGACACAAGTGTGATCCATCGTACGGTCATGCGTATGATGGATCCTCTCCTTGACCAGGGGTACACTGTATACACAGATCAATTCTACACATCAGGACCTCTGTTCAAGGAGCTTTACAATCGGGGTACGATGGCTTGTGGTACAGTCCAGGAAAATAGGAAGGGTGTTCCTCCAGAAATGAAAACGCCAAGAGTCTTTGGCAAGTCACCACGTGGTAACCATAGCAATTAATTTTATTAGCAAATACAATTAATAGTTTTCTTTTAGGTTCATTTCGCTATCACCGCGATGAAGAACTATTGGTGATTCAGTGGGTGGACCGAAGCGTGGTGACGGTTATGAGCACCCTTCATTCTGGACACCGTTATACTCCCTGCGACAGATTTACCAAGGATCGTGCAAAGTATGACGGGCACCACAAGATCACGATTTCCAGACCTGAGGCTATTGGTGACTATAATGTGCACATGGGCGGAGTAGACAAATCGGATCAGATGATCAAATACTACGAAGTCCTGCACAAGAGCCTCAAGTACTGGAAGAAGATCTTTCTGCACATGATTGACTTGGCCGTATTCAACAGCTACATCATGTTTACTGCCCTTCAAAAACAACATCCTCAAGATCCACTTCTCAAGAGGAAAGGGCAGTATACGCAGAAAGTCTTCAGGTGTGAGCTTATGCGAGGGTTGGCTGGAATCGATATTAACGAACCTGTACCACGATATTGTGAATCAAACAAAAGGGTGGTACAGGTTCGGCCTCAACTCGATTACGAGCATCAACAACAAATACAAGAACTGCAACGCATTATATTACAGCAACAATTGCAACATCACCAAGACAACCAAAATATACAACAAATGCATCAACAACAAATGCAACATCAACAAGACATACAAATATTACAACAACAAATACATCAACAGCAAATGCAACATCAACAAGACGTACAACAACAACAACAAATGCAACAACAACAAATGCAACAACAACTCTTACAACAACAACTCATACAACAGCAACAACAACAATTGCAACAACAACAACAACAACACTTACAACAGCAGCAACAACAACAACAACAGCCAAACCCTCAGCAAAGCTCACACATCCCGATTGTAACAGAGCGGCTAGTACGTTGCATTGTTTGCTACCGTGAAGGTAGAAAACACACCAAAACACGGTATCGGTGTCAAGAATGCAACGTACCCCTCTGTGTGTCATCCGCTAACAGACGCTGCTTTGCAACATACCATTTGTGACATTAGGTGCTTGGTGAGCAATCACTTGTATTTGTATATATAATTTTATATATATATTTGCATATATATTTATCTATCTGTTTTGTATTTATTGTATATATACATGTCAAGTAGACTTAGCTTTTAGTTGACGTAATGTCACTAAGAAGTATATATGTACAGAATAAGAAATTTTACGCGCAAGGCATACAGATATAATTGGAATAGATGTGTTGAGTTGAAGTTTTGCTGTCAAGTAATTAGACTAGCATCAACAAATCGAAATCAAATATTGAAACAGTTGCCAATAGTTACAGAAACTGTATCATATGAAAGCACAATTAATATGCTTTCCAAACACGTAGAAATACGTTTTTTAAGTTCTAAAATGTGGCTGCAGTTGCAACTATACGTAAGCGAGAACTTTCTTGCGCGCGCGCGCTAGAATATTATAGGCGTGACATTAGTGCAAAGGTCACACCTGGGCGTGATAAATTGTACAAGGGCTAGTGCTAAAATTAAGACATGCTTCTACGTCTTCTAGCCAATTTACTATTCTCTGCAGCATACATATAGATTGTCTAGTATCTTTAAATTTCACTGGCTTAGGCATTGCTATCTAGACGCAAACAGTCAATGAGTAAAAAAAGTTTGCCATAGTCAAAATAGGGTATTCCCCTCTGCTAGAATTGGATATCTAATTTCCTCTTCTCATGGTAGAAAGTGAACTATACTGTATTATTATTACTAGAAGTTGGTTAGTTAGTTAATTTGTTCCACTTTTCATAAGGCATTTTCTCTAGAGCGTTTCTGACGTCAGGGATATAACATGTGACTAGCTAGCCAATGGCAGAGGGGAATATCCTACTTTATTTCTAAAACTCATTATGCTACTGCTACATATATATATATATATATATATATATATATATATATATATATATATATATATATGTATAGGGAATATTTGTTCCATAACTGTTAATAATAACTGTTCAAACGGTACCGTACGATCTCTATGCTGCAGAGCTCATTGGTCACTTTAAAAAAAATTTAGTAGTCACTCATCCACACATCCACACAGTCACAAACCAGAAGTCAGCTATACACTTTGAGTATCCTACTCGCCAAATCTCCTAACCTTTACAAAGTCCCGTTTATGGCTCATATAGCTGAAATAATATGTGTGTGGTGTGTGGTAGCCCTGCAGGTAGCTACTAGTGTGTGGTGTGGTGTGGTGTGGCATGGTGAGTGTGTGGTTTGCGCGCGCATTACACTAACACCTTAAAGTTTGATTTAAGTCTTTCAATTATCATGTCAAAATTAAAAATTAAAAATTAAACAAATACAAGGTCATAATACATAATATAACTTCTTCAGCTGCTCCAAAACGATGAAGGACAAAACAGTATGAGGTCCAATACGCAAATAATATGGACTAAAACCTTTCCAAAGACTGCGAAAGCCTTCTTGATGAGCAGTCTTCACCCACACATCCTGCAATTGCATAATAAAGTCATACACAAACACTATTGGGTCCATAGATGTGAATGTCCAAGAAGTCAATCCTGCAAAGATGTATCCTATAATCAGCTTGACTCTACAAGTCAATCATGGTTGTCCAGCCATGTGGTCATTTCGTCTAGCAAACAACTAATTGCCACACATTTTTTCTAACATTATGACTATTTGATTTGACACAACAAATTAAAAATAATTGCAATACATGTACCAACAAACCAATGACATTTCAAAGGTAAGTAGGACTCATAAAGCAAAACTCTCAAGTCAGGCTGGTCTCCTGCCAACAATTATATAAATTATAAAATGTTAGCTTTAGATAGATTTGAGCAATAAAGAATGCCACGCAGGTTACCACAAAATACCACACTCACTCAAGTGTGTCTCTCAAAGTTGAAAAGACTAAAGGCCTGTCCACACTGGCAACTGGATCGCGATCCGATCGCGATCCGATCGCGATCCAACCGCAACGCTGTCCACACTTGCAACTCGATCGCGATCCGTCCGATCCACATCGCGAGGTGGATTCGATCGCGATCCGATCGCGATCGGTTGAATCCAATTAGAAATAGTGGGCGTTACCTTCACGTACGCTACGCGTGTAGTCGGAACATCTAACACTCCTCACTCGTCTTTGTTCTCGCTCACCTTACGTCGCTGTATCAACGCTTTCTACAAGCAAAGAAACCACACATACACATCGGTCATCAGTCACGTGATAGCGAAATGAGGCGGAGGTATCGTTTTCAAAGTGCAGTGTGGACGCTCGCTATCCCGATCGGATCGCGATCGGCAGGATCGCGATCGAATCGCGATCCGATCGCGATCCATTCTGGTCTAGTGTGGACAGGCCTTAATAGTCAATATCCTGCTTCACTAAAAAACACTAAAAAAGCCTCAAAACTGCCAAACTTCATTGTGGCCAACACGTGGTCAAAAAGCAAATGAAAAGAAAGTTAATGTCTAGGAGAAGACCACAAATGCTAACTAGCAATTTCAAATAAACAAAAATTGTAAAACTTCATCAAAGTCAAAAAGAGTGCTTAATTAGAGGAAATTACAGAAGTCCTACCAGAACTCCTCGATACTGTGGAATGCCGTCAACATGTCTCATGTTTTGTATCCTAGTTTTAGCAATATCCAGAGGCATAGATGATAAAGCTGTCACAAAGCCACTAATCATGCTTGCACAGAAGTGACAACTGATGCCGTCTTTAAAAAAACCTAAAACAGAACACAATTATACAACTGTAGAGCATGTATGCATCAATTGCAGTTTCTGGTGGTAAAAATTAAAAGTCTTGCATGTCTCCAATAAAGCAAATTAATAAAGCCAAAAACAAATTTCAAAAATTTAAAATTCACATGCTGTGAAGTCACTTTGCATTTGGTCATTGAAGGCTGACCAAAAAAGTTGAATGACATAAATCATCACTTTATCACAAAGTGCAGTTTAGGCTATATTACATGATACTCCATTGCGTTTCTAATTTATATATTTTTATATTGAAAACAAATAATCCCCCAAACAATTCCCCAAACACCCCAAACCAACAAGTCTTACATATTTAGTCTTACATATTTAGCCATCCCCTGTCAAAGTTGGGAAAAGTCCCCAAAATCAAAATCTAGCTGTATCTATCTGAAATCTTGAGCAAATCATTCTAGAATTATACTGCATGAAACAAACAAACAGAAAGTTGTGTTTCTAATTAATTAGATCTAGTGATGAAAGTGACCAAACATAACACACTACAAGCCATATCTCTCTCTGTATCTTACCTGTTGACAACAAAAGCTGCTTTGATTGAGAATACGTAGCTAGCTGAGCTGCATTCACAACCATTGCACGAAACACAGTTGGACCACAACCCTAAATCCCACTTCAATTAACAGTGTGTCAACAGCCTATAGTTTAATTAAGTTAAACCAAAACGTTTTCTGACCCTCCACATTGTGAATACACCTTCTTCTACGCAAATCCTATACAAGGCATTGAATACATTTTTGTATCCACGTCTCTGCTCAAGTGGAAGACTGCAAGAAAGATAACAATCATTCAGAAAACGTAAATAGCCAATCAGTACCCTCAACCTGCCATCTACAGTCATTCTTATAAGTGATATTTCGGCGGGAGTACCAACAACTGCACCGAAAGCACCAGCAGTTATTCCTGCATTTCATGCACAGTCACTTAACCAGAAAAAATTACACAGCATTCCTGTTGAGTCCCATCCTACCACATAAAATCTTCGTCGTAAAACTCGGTGGTTGACCATCAGGACTACATTAAAATATGAACAGTATATCATGTTACCATGCAAGTAGCAAACAGTACACGAGTGTTTCAATTAAATTATTTATTAATAATGAGCAGTCATTTATACCTTTGCATCATATCAAACAGTGTTGTATAGACACCTAAACGAGTTGTAGCATATGTTGCTTGTCGGAAAAGGCCAGCTGTCAACCTACAGCACAGTTGCAATTAAACTTATTTATATACGTTTATATATATGGTATATAATAATTATATATATATATATATTGTTATATAAAATGAGTTTAATTAAGTAATTTAATAGTGTACGTGTACAGCCAAAATTACCCAGTGTACAAGCCAAGAAAGCCTTCATTTCTAAGTACGCGTGCTAATGCGTGAAAGCTGGTCTTGTTCTTCTTTACAGCACCGCCTTCGCCTAAATGAACGCAACAATTTCTAGTTAGCTACAACGCATGCAACTTATCGTTGTCACATTGTAGTGTCGAACGCACCACTCAATTGCATTCTGCTCTTTACTAAATCGAATGGATGCACAAACATTGTGGCTGACATGCTACAGTTGTACAGAATTTCCACAATTTAATTCCTACATTTCTGACGTAATTTCCCAAATGCACTTGCCCTGCTGTGCCTCCGAAAACAAACTTTATGCCTGTGGGTAAAGGTAGTTTAGTAGACGTCATTCTGTAGATCAACGGAAGAGCCGTACGGACCAATGTTAACGTGCAAGCCCACAAATGCGACGTCCGGTCCTTGAGAGTACCTTTGATATCAACTTCGTGATTGTAAGTTTACTTCTTCTGAAATGTCGCTGTAATTTTGGCTATATGGTATGTCCAGTTGTCACATAATAGTTTTTTTGTATCGTCATAATATCTTGTGTCGTTGGTCCTCATGAGGTGACAGCTACTAAACATTTTACTTTCGTTAGGCTGTATTTGGTGGTTTCGGTTTGTTTGGAGATGGTGTGCCAGAAGGGTTTCCTCGTCCTGGCGGTGGCGTTTTCAGACAGACATACAGAGCTTTCTCTGTTCTTTTATTGCCAGGAGCTGAACGGCAAGACGTAGAACGAGGAGGGAAAAGTATAGGCAGACAGAGAGACGTCACGTGGTTCCATTGTTGATGATGTGGTTTATTGCAGTTATAATGCCGCCATCGGCTTTGGATCAGCTTAGTGAGAGATTATGGAATGATTTGGTTTGTGGTGTGGTTCGGATGTTTTCTTGGTTGTAGCTCGTCTTAATATCGTCTATCCCATGTTGTTCAAACTTGTAAATGAAAAGTCGAATAGGGTGACTCACTGTGGAGTATTGGAATTTGTAGCTGATGAAGGTCGAATTTATCTTCCTTATTGGGCAAGTGGTTTGTTTGTCTGTTTATCACTTGTGCGTGTATATATATTGACAACTGCATTCTGCAGATGATGCGTAACTTACTGTTGGAACAAGGTGATCTCATTCAGCTAGAGAGCACAGCATTACCAGTTGCCACATTCTCTAAATTCCAACCCCAGCAAACAGAATTTTTGGACATCACTAACCCTAAAGCTGTGTATCCTTCTTCAAGGGTTACGTGATGTTCATTCATATTGTGTTAATGCCTTGACATATATAATCAGTCTTGAGAATGCATTGCGATCATTTGCATGCTTAACGAAGAATGATCTTTTGGCTATACAATACAACAACAAGGTGGGTGTGTTTAAGTTCATTTGCTAGTCTGCACTTCGGCTTACATTATGTTTGTCCAAACTAGTCAGGTCTATCATTCGAAATGTTATATACAGTAAACTAGACAGACTTAAATGGTATGGCTATTGCTTATTAATTAAAGAAAAGAATGTTAATTTTGTGGTTAGACATCATGTGTAGTGAGATGGACACTGCTGTGACATGTGCTACCATCAGTTTAAGGGTGCACTTCTCTTACCTAATCCAGCTCATCCAGCTAATCCAGCCAATACGCGGAGTAGATGGATTAGCTAATCTATCTAATCTAGATTAGCTGGATTAGGTAAAAGAAATGCACCCTAGGAATCCTGGAATGTGTGAACAAGCAATGAATGTTGGTTGTTCATAAACTCAACTGTTATTTGTTGTTGATAGAATGGGATCAGCTAGAATTTGCTGTTGGTCTATCATTTGTGTTTTTGATGACTTGTTGTGCAGACGTATGAATTAATGGTGATGGAGGTAAAACCAAGGGATGCCGTGTCAATTATTGAATGTGATATGAATGTATGAGACATACAAATGGTTTCGCTGTTAGTTATGTTGACTTATTCAAATTGCAGGTTGACTTTGCTCCACCTGTTGGCTACAAGGAGCCAGAATATGTCAAGCCAAAACCTATCACTAATGATGTAGTGGCAGATGGAGTTGCTGTTGTGGATGACCAATTTCGAGTAATAAGTGGAAGTTGTCAGTACCTACTGTAGATGATTTGTTGGTTGGTATAGGCTTTTACTGGTGCAGGACAGCGTCTTGATGGTAAGAAACCAAAGCGTTTGCCAGCAGTTGCATCAGTTTCTACTAGTGGTCCAAGAAGGTATATGGTACCGAATCTCTCTTTTGTTTCTGTTAATGACTCTAATCAATCTCAGAGGTATTCCAAACTATGACTATAAGAAAGGAAAGCTCACTTTTCCTAAAGCTGCTTCAATATCAAAAGTTGAAGAACAAGGAGAAAGTGCAGAGGTTAGTTGGTTATGTGTGAAGTGTGCTTGGTGTTTTCTCTTTATTGTGTTGTTTGTTTGTGTTCAGTGTAGTACATTTGAGCCTTTCTGTGGACAGGGAGCAACAATTAGACAGAAGAAGAAACACTGACAGTGTTACATACAGAGAACATTGTAATGAGTAACAAGTATTTGCAAAGTTGACTAACATATGATGTAAAACAAGATATTAGCAGGGAATGTACTTGGCGAATTGTCGGTTTCATTATGAGTCACCGCCAGTATAAATTCAATAACATTTTGCTCTAGTACGAATGTTATTTGACATCTCAACCAGGTGCACTAGGTATCACGGGATGTCCCAATACCAAAGACAAGCCCAGACAAAAAAACTCAAATTTACTTTCTGCCATATGTACCCAACTAGCAGGGAGGTAAAGATTACAGCAACGATGCCAATAGAGAAGGACTTTCAAGAAATCTGTACAGCATACGCGAGAAAAACGCTATTGGGAGCTCAGCAAAGATTGGAAGTATGCTGCTGAATACAGATCTGTGGATACTTCTCACCACTTCCTCAAATTTTGAATGAGGTGCCCAAAACTACAGATAGAAGATAATAAATATCAATAGTCCAAGATATGGAATCGTGGATATCTTGGTATACGTTCTTCAAAGAAAACGGCAAAATTCTTACCAATATTTTGTCTTGTACACATAGAGATCAATTTCACTTTTTATCAGACAAGTTTAGTCTCAATCTCTACCAATCAAGCCTCCCTGCTAGTCAGACCTGACTTCATTTGTTTCATTTGCAATGTAGTTATATATCAGCATGAAAAAGGGAGAAGATTGCTGCTAGCAGTATACATACAGTATAGGACGCCCTATATGATCAGTGAAGAATTTGTATATGACAAAAACACTTCCATGATTTGCAGTTTGCAGACAAGTAATGCATCATACTGCATGTAATCAAGCTATAGCTTTATATGTCTACCACCTTATTATTTAGCCGTAAACTGCTTGCAATGTATGGTAGTCATCTTCAAACTCAAACAAATGCCTGAAATGTATTCACATGGTGTTGTCGTTGCTTTATTGCATACAGTAGTGTAAACTAAATTGTATAGCCTCAGGATATGGTGGGGCGTCGCCGTCTCTACCATAAACTGCATACCAACAATGTACTTTCGAGACGTCATGCTGACACTGCAATAACGACTTTCAGTTGTCTACATAGGAGCTGTATGGGTGATGATCCTTGGGCGTCATTACAGAAGAATTTCGTGGCTCTGTCAAAGAAACTAGAACTAAACGAAACTCTGACAAGCATTCTCTACCAAGAGGGTTTCATTGACAGCCAAGACTATGACCGTCTCAGATCTAGCGAAAGCCACAGCAGTAAAGTATACTTATTGCTTGTAGATCGCCTACCGCGTCAGTCCAGCGGTCGCTATAGCTTATTTTGCGAGTGTTTGAGAAAATCTGGACAAGATCACGTCGCTGATATTCTGGAACCAAGAAAACAGAGCGATTCTTGGTCTAACTCGTCAGGTGTGTCTGTATACTGTAGTGTATACACGTTTAGTCTTGCTAATAATAAAGATTAATAATTAGTTCAACTAAACGAACATGACTGGAGGCTAGCTGTCAATACCATTACAAATATTGTGTGTGTGTGTGTGTGTGTGTGTGTGTGTGTGTGTGTGTGTGTGTGTGTGTGTGTGTGTGTGTGTGTGTGTGGTGTGTGTGTGTGTGTGTGTGTGTGTGTGTGTGTGTGTGTGTGTGTGTGTGTGTGTGGTGTGTGTGTGTGTGTGTGTGTGTGTGTGTGTGTGTGTGTGTGTGTGTGTGTGTGTGTGTATGGGTATACATGCATATGTGTACCTTGGTATCTAACCAAATCTAAAGCCATCATGGAAACAGCATTATTTTGCCCTTTATGTGACAAACTGTATCTACCATTCGAATACAGGCTTAGCATAGCATTCTAGACAGACAGACATTGATAGAGCAAACATATCGGCACTAACAACATTTACCTCACACACATGTAAGCAGGAAATATCGCCCTATTGCAAGTATACCAGAACAATTGTTTAGGCGTTGGCATTCTGTGATTTTATGTGTTGTTTTGGATCTATAGAATTAAGTATAATTTTTGGTGTTACGCTATAAAGATAAATCTTATGTTTAACATTTGATTGCAGGTGCTAGCAGCACCCATCTGATACGGAAGCTAGTGATTCCAGGGCAGTCAAGCGATTCCCGCGAACTTGTAGATACCAGTGTTTCTTTGAAGTTTGGAAAGTCTATGGCCATTTCTACAAGTATGAAATAGTCTGCTTGGTACTGATTCATGTCAAACTGACATCACTAATTGTCATCTGGTATGGCAAAGGTTCTCCTTATCTTTCTCACGTTCAGACTTCAACGTCTTTGTTGCAAGCTAGTCCTTTCCAAGATGTTGATAGTAAGACAAGACAGACTTACCTGACACACTTCTGGGAGCAAATGAAACTCATTAATTTTCTCAATGTCTAGGTTCTTTTTTTCGTTCGGGATATATGGTTGAAGGTCAGGGAAAGCTGTCATCTAGTGTCTATGGTTCTGGCAACTCATTGTCAAGCCTTCATCAATTTTCTCGTAATAAGTTTTTGTACCTGAATTTTACCATGTGATATTTATTGCTTTTGTAAAACTGTTGTAAGGAGGACACAGTACACCACAAAGCACATCTATGTCTGCCCTTCAAATTTCATCAGGAAGTGAATCTCATTCAGCACATCGACAGGGTATAACTT
Source organism: Corticium candelabrum (assembly GCF_963422355.1). Taxonomy (NCBI): domain Eukaryota; kingdom Metazoa; phylum Porifera; class Homoscleromorpha; order Homosclerophorida; family Plakinidae; genus Corticium; species Corticium candelabrum. The sequence goes on along the minus strand of NC_085091.1, from coordinate 8,353,520 downwards.
AATTAAATGCATTTGCAGATAAGTTTATGCATATGTAGGGAGATATAGCCAGTTTATTGACGAGGGTGATGAGGGGCTTTACAAGAATAGATCTAGCGATAGCCAAAGGTAATCATCCAGAAGAAAATGGCCCTCATGACCAGGCCCCATGGATAACGGCTCCCAACCATGCATTAATTGATTTGTTATGCCTCGATGCACATAACAAGTGTGTGTGTGTGTGTGTGTGTGTGTGTGTGTGTGTGTGTGTGTGTGTGTGTGTACGTGTGTACAAATATATGGTTTATGTGTCAGCATGGCTCTATATTGCACTACTTTTGCAGTTTCTGATCAAGATCCGGCATCTTTACAGGATGTATGACTTGTTTATTGAGAAGTACATGCAGGGTTGTGAGATTTTTTGCTTTTGTACCTTCACAATAGACTCCACCATCAATGGTGCCAGAACGTCGATGCACCATGTGTCCAACACTTCAAAGGAAAGTTTACCACTACAAAAAGGTAAATGTTTACTAAGTATAGCACATCTGAGTGTATTGGTAGTGTTGGTGCGAAGGACATAGATACAAAAATTGAGCAAATTGTACAATTGGAAGAGAAACTATCAGCAAGAGACGACTATTGTTCTACTTTGGAACAAGCTGTACAGGGCCTAGAACATGAATCTTCTATTTTGATTCAGGTATGTGTGTATCGCTACAGCAGTAGTAATGATCTAGATGTTAACATTCAGTTACAATTAGGAACGCTCTGCCATGATTGCCAAATTTCAGTCATACTCTGTAGCCGCAGGATCAGCAACTAGCATTTCTGTACCAAGTTTCACCTTTTCACTGTTTATTTCTAAATTGTTTGACATGATTTGATCTGGAAGGAGAAACTACCACAGTGGACTCTTCGTGAGATAGACACAGATCACAGTCTCAAACCCACCTCTGAAAGTAAGTGTAGAGAATAGATTCATGAGATGTGGTATAGGAACCTGGAAATCCAGGAGTGTTTCCAACTTTTTGTATTCATTAGCAAAGATATCTGGTTATATTAGCTGACGATTTGTTTGTACACCTAAACTGCACATTAGATGCTTTAATCTCGATCTTTTTCACGCACCTTGAGGTTACTGCCTTGCATTGGAACCCACACATTTCTAGGAAAACTTGAGCCTTACATTAGAGCGCACTTGCCTATGATTTGTGTTCCACATGGATGAAGGCATTTGTATTTCTAAGTATGTCAAGGTGCATAGTAAGTGATGTGTTGACACAGGTCCGTCACTGTCAGTAAAAGATCAATTCTATATCATTCATATGTCAATTCAAAAATGGTTTGCTGAACATGGAGAGAATGGAACAGCACAGCAACTCTACCAAGTCATAGCCCAGCAAGGCAACAAGCAACTAGCTGACAACTTGTTTTCCTAATGCAGTACAACAACCAGTACATTGTTATCAGTGAATCGATTGAATAACGAGTTGACTTGCAGCATTTGAACAATGAAATGGTAGATGCTATGCATTGCAATAAAATGATCCGACTGTTTTAATTTTGTAAATTACTGTGAGACTACAATGAATTGTAGTACTACATACTTGGCAACAGCTGGCGACAGTCATGTATTGCTTGATCAAAACTAAATTAGAGTTCTTTTAGTTTCAACTAACACTTCCAAGTCTCTCAGAAGTTTATAATTGCCACTACAGTATATTCTATATTTTTGGTTGTGTATTAGCTACTCGTTTCCACATAATTTGAATAAATGTATGGGCATACTGTGTACACACAAACAGATAGACAACAAACAGACATCCTACAAAGTCAAGAAACAAGATACATCTCTTTTAAGAGGTTCTATTGTATCTAATCGAGTCATCGGTAATCTGCCTAGAGTCAATTTGGTTTATCTTTTTATGTATTGTCAACACACATTCCTGGAATTTGTATGTATTTAATGTACACAGTAAGGATGGCAATTGATTGGCTAATTGCATATTGTGGAGAATCACCCAGTGTTGTACACTGACCTCATTGGACATGGCATGTAGCTAATACATGTAGTATACCAATCTTGCACTTAACGATATAATTACAATGCTATACTACTTGACATGTTTTTGGTACTCCAAGTGACCAGCATATCTCAAACTGTGGCTCTGACACCACTTCTTACTGTTTCATATTCAAGCCTGATTTAAGGCAAAACTCATTGACAATAAGTGCCACGTGGGCTAGAAGTGCACTTAGAAATTTTGTATTTAATTCCTAATTTAAATTGCTCTGTAGCTGCTACATTTTCATCAGTAATTTCATGTAATACTGTGGCTAGCAATCAGTAAAGGAAAGTATTTTAGATATACTACAAGCCTCAAATGTGTTCATCATACTGCCAGTCTATGATCAACTGTACATTGAATCATGCAGTATTTCCATTTCCTGATCACGAACTTTGCATCTTTCCTGTAAACAGGCAATAACGATAAGACAACTATAACTCATTATTATAGTTATTTATTGTCATATCCATTCTCTATTATATTCATTCACCATTACTAATCAAACCTTTTCCTTCCTGTAACTCTCATAATCTGGATCATCAGTGGCCAACTCAAATCTGCATAACGGACACGAGTTGGTTTTACTGAGCCACGGAATGATGCATCCATTATGAAATCTGTGCTTGCATGGCATCATCACCACTTCCTCATCCACATCAAACGGCAACAAACACACAGGACACTTCTCAGCTCGTGCCACATCAGAAGACACAACAACATCACGGGAGAGGCTAGCAATGGCAGCTTGACTAGCAGGGGGAGCAGGACGTTCAGTCACTCTAAATGGCAAGAGCCAAAAATCATGGTTTGACATAATCTAAGTTTCTGTTGCAGGACATAGACACATTCAGGAGTCATATGGTTGTGAATAATGCATTTGGATAAATACTTCCATACCACATACATTAGTACTGTATGTGGAGATCTACCGGTATGTTTCAGAAAATAACGATAATTGTATGTACTGAAAACGTGGCAATAAATGACAATTCACCCTGTCAAGTCAATTTCTCCTCCTCGCAAGTAAATCCTAAAAAACACAATAAAAATGATGTTTAATTCCAGATAAACAAGCTGTACGTAGACACTTTCAACATAAAACTAGAACAAGAATACAACACACACGCGCGCGCGCACGCACGCACGCACGCACACAACAATAACAACAACAACAAACAAAACTCGCCAGCTATGCATTGATCTGCCATCAGAACACAAAATCTCGCAAGTTGGATTTTTGCATACTCACCTAACAAACTCAAGAAGGAGATTTCTTCCTCCACGACAGTCATGTTCGTCAAAATAAGACGCCATCACAACAACAACACAATGCGACCTGAAAATCACACAGTCACTCCAAGCAAACGATGCGGTGACTCACTTCGAATGGTTATACGCATGCGTAGGGCGTACAAAGTTACGCAAGCGTATTGATATCAAAATTAGTAATAGCTATGCCTAGATTATTTCGTTCAAGTCGCAACGCATTTAATTTCATCGGTGAGTTTTGCGGTTGCAGCGTATGCAGGGAATCAAAATTCTTAACGTTCGCACTCTTACACTCGTAGGTCGTCATGGCCACCGATCTCAATCTCGATCTGTTCGCCGACGTTTCCCTTCTCTCGTCGGTGGTCATGGACCGAGCTATGTGGCGTCCCTGGCTCCCCGGGGGGTTCGTATGCGAGCTCTGAGACGTGTAGACAACAAGTATGGAGCTTGTTTGTGGACGAGCTATGAGGCACTGCTGACCACGTCAGAAGCCGATTTGACGTCATATGAGAGGAGTTTGCTTGCTAGCGCGCGCGGCGTGCTATCCTTATTGGGGTTAGACAGTGGAAAGCGTTCGAGGAGGCGCTTATTTTGACTTATGTGTTGGACTTGTTGAGGACTAGATGCATGGAAGGTACAGCGGAAGGGTGAATGGCAGCCATGCTTCAAATCAAGGGACATCTACTTGTCCGTGTCTACGTCGAGATGTCCATGGAGCTGATTTTCATATAATAGAAAGACTTAAAGTGTTTCAGATGTAACTGTAGCTGTAGCCGCATGAATAATGTACAGTACAGTACAAGTTTAGTGACTCAACTGACTCTGCATGCTTTCTTGGTCGTTGAACTACTGCTTGATGCTTGGAAGCATAACTTGGAAGATTGGCAGGTAGTTCAGAGATACAACCAGCAGCAAAGTAATCAGTGAATAACCATACCATAAATTAAAATGTCGAAAGATCTTCATCCCTGACAGTTCAACCTGTATGACCATAACCATCCACGGGCCTCATTTGGGTAAAGGCGAGGTGCTTATTGTATGATTGCATTGTTCATACCATGCCTGGCAAAATCAAGCACAACAAACATGCAGCTCTGTAGACTGACACTGCATGTAGACAACATTTAGATCAAACACGCCCCTTTGCTGTTCATGCACCAGTTTACACTCTGAATGCTAATAATAAACTGAATTAATTCTGAACTTGATGTAGTCTATTACACATAACTTTATCAAGCTACACTGAGATGCCCATCCTACGGAGGCAGTTGTTCAAATGGGTAACATATTTGTGACTAATGGTTACAACAAGCACGTGACACACCTGTAATGCCTCGTGACTGTTAATAATTAGATGAGCTCTCTCTTGGACATTTACGATATTAAGATATTGTAGATCTGAAAGTATTATTAGTATGCTCATGACCTACTACAATAGAAAGCCCTCTGTTTGCCTGCCGCGCAAAACATGCCCTAATTAACTAGAGTGTGTAGACAAAATCACCACTCACTGGCCACAGTAGGGTAAATAGTGCAATAGATTGTATGGCAATAAAATATAATACAAGAATTATAGAACAATTGTAAGACATAACTAACGCAATTCATTTGATAACTGTCCTATCTCAATTTTCACAAACTCATGTTATAATAATTATTGACTTCTCATATACTGTACAGTTATAGATTAGAGAGCTTAAAGTTTACAGCCCTGGAGTAATTCTCATTGATACATTAGAACCTTGGGTCTTCCGTCGTCCTCCTTGTAACTCTCTGCCACACGTTACATAAGAAGTCAACAGTTCACCCTTGCCCTTCACTTTCACCAAGCCCCGCTCTTCGACTTCAAATCCATTGAGAGCAAGCATGGCTGCAGTATCGTGAGGAACCTGCAACGAAATTTTTCTAATGACCAAGCATGGCATAAAGCACAAAAGGTGAACCACACCAGAAAGAGCTTGTGGGTAGACATATCAATGTACAAGCACAAAATTCAAGAAGGAAGCACACACACACACACACACACACACACACACACACACACACACACACACACACACACACACACACACACACACACCACACACACCACCACCACCACATGTATGTATAAATACATAAACCGGAATGCACGCATGCACACAAACCACATCCGTCTGCACAAACAAATAAAGAAACCAATAGACACATAAGGTGAACACATTCCAATGGAATTATGTACTCAAACCTGTATTTTCCCCATGGTTCCTGTACTCTCCATTCGACTAGCTACATTTACAGTGTTTCCCCATATGTCATACTGTGGCTTTCGTGCTCCTATCACACCAGCCACAACTGGACCATGATTAATGCCTACAACAACAGCTACTCAGAAATACACTCTACACCACATCACCAAAATTCACCAACCTATTCGAAGACAAAAGTTTTGAAATGAGTGTTTGTTAATTTGTTCAAGTCTACTTTGCAACTGAAAAGCAAAGTCCACAAGTATATAGAGAGAATGCCATGCATCGTCTCTACCCTGAACCCAAACACATGTCATAAACAATCTCACAAAGAAAGACATACCTGGCACAAACCTGATTTCCAGGAGATAACCCTGAAGCTGCCATGTACGTACTGCCAATTGTCTTAATCTTTTCCACAGAACTAAACTTTGGTCTGAGAAGAACCTAAGCATAAACCAAGTGATTTTCACTCACTACTCTCATATATATATATATATATATATATATATATATATATAAAGCTCAAATTGTCTGTCTGTCTGTCTGTCTGTGTGTGTGTGTGTATGTATGTTCGCGTTTGGCGGCCACGTCTTTTGTCCGTTCGCAACCGAAATCGGCACGCACACTCGGCACGCACAGAGGAAGGTTTGCGTAAAAAATAAAAAAATAATGCACCGGGTCCCCTCTCAAGGAATCGACCCACGCGTAAAATTTCTCGACGACGCAAACGCTACACATTGCAGTTCATTCGAACACATGCCCGCACCAGTCCCGTGTAGACCCTATGCATTGCCGTCCTTCGCAAAGCTTCGAGCAATCGAATATCTCTTGCCGACAAAACTTACTCTTCTATCGCTTGTGTTTCTCTCCAAATTCTGATTGCATTTGCACCGAATCCAACCTACACGTTTTCTGCAGCAATCGCTACACGGGGAGTGTGTCGATTTCTATCGAAACAAGCGCGAAGAGCAAGATTCGAATTCATTCAGCATATCCGGGACCTCGCAACAAAGATTGCACGTGACGTGTCCACAGACCTATCTTTACACTACAGTATCTTGCCCGTACGAAGGACGGGCCATGTGTACTAGTATATATATATATATATATATATATATATATATATATATATAAAGACAAGACCCTAATTGTTTGTTCGCCCACTACTTCCTCACGCTTGGCTTATTGTCACTCGAATTCTCCAGACATGCTTACCGAATGAAGAAGAACATAACGATGTCAGTTTTGATAGGTGGATACCCTTTTGGTGGTCAACCGGGCCCTTGAGCGATAAATCTCTCTATTCTGTTAAACATCGATCGAATTACTAAGCACAACATTCAAATTATAGAGAGCATATAGCGCGCAAGGGAATAAACGGTTTTTCGCTTTTGCATAGTCGAAATAGAGAGTTTAATAGGACATTCTAGGGAATGTCACAATAGGTGACGTTACAATTAAATGCAAGGTCACAATACGTGACGCCACAATGGATTACTAAATGCTTTCTTTGAGTTCAAGACGTACGTCTAGTATCATATAAAGGTACTAAACTATAAAAGGTGCCTAAACATCAATGTTTCCAAATTCTTATTGCACATGTATCAAACACCAGATTCAGACTATGATGACAACCCAGCAGTCAGTAGTCACTGTCCAGTCCGTACAGACGACAGAGTTTGGTAAATAGAGTTCATTGATATACCAGTATATACCAGGTAATCAACTATGCAGACCTACCTACCACGGACACTACTAACTGGCAAACAAGAATGACCAACCTCATCAAAGTCAGCGATGATTTCATTCAAAAGCCGAAGACACTCAATTCCCTTGTTGTTGGTAATTTCTTCACTGTAGAATTCCGCAAAGTTGGGTATAGATGCAAACATGACAGCAACATTGTCATAATGCTCAGCATATGGTTCCTGTTACAACGTAGTTTAGAAGAAACATAATATACTGAAGTGTGTGTGTGTGCATGTGTGTGTGTGTGTGCACGCACGCACGCACGTGTGCATGCGTGTAGCTAACTTGACCAAACATACATGAGAGGCATGTAAATATAATGCACTGCATCACTAGTATAATGAAAACAATCAATAAGTCTATAACACCTGCCTTCTGCATAGTTGCATAAATACGTCGTCACTACTAGAGATGTCACTACAACTTTCAAAACTATAGCAAAGCAAAATTTTAATCAAGATAAATTAGTGACAATAAACATGCCATGTGGCTCTAAAGACATGCTATTGATGCTATGACACTCGATCCAAACTCACAAATGGCCAAATCAGTGGTGACAAGAAACTTTTGCACATAACGTAAACACATACAAACATGTAGCATAACATGTGCCACCAAAGTCTCTTACATTGTCACTGATGGCTCCCTTATGCATGAGATGCGTGTAATGGTCAGCAACGTGTTTCGGTAGCATATTTCGCAGCAGCATGACATTAACTTCATCAAGAGTATCCATTTGTTCTTTCTCACCAAGAGACTACATAACAAAAGACAGAAGATGTAATGGTACAATAGCATGATGTGTGTGTGTGTGTGTGTGTGTGTGTGTGTGTGTGTGTGTGTGTGTGTGTGTGTGTGTGTGTGTGTGTTTGTGTGTGTGCTTGTGTGCATGCATCTGTGTGTGTGTGTGTCTGTGTGTGTGTGTGTGTGTGTGTGCACGCACGTATGTGCATGTGTGCGTAAGAAACCAAGTTAGTACTCGAAGAAACTAACCTGAGTTTTCCACAAGAAGTCCAGCCTCAAGGTATACTCAACCTAGAACATATAAATAGCTTCAATCGTCTATCTGCACATACCATTTGCTCATGCACAAATACCTGTCTCGACAATACCAACAATACAACTGCCAGCAGCAAAATTACCAAGACATTTGACGATGTGTTTGAGTAGAACTCATGACACCTTCATACCAAAACAAAACATACGATCATTCAGCAACAAATGTAACCAAACGTATTTACGTGCTGTTAGTGTGGAGGTATGAATTTGGAAGGTCAAACAGACATTTGTTGACTCCAAAAGTGACCACCGTAAACACAGTAGTCGCAGCTAATAAAATAACGATCTTGACAGATGAATTTAGTCGAAGGAACACGGCCAATGATAGCATGGCTGCCATCCCACACCAATTGAAGTACTAAACATTAGGCATACTGTGCACCACAACCATAAGAAAATACAACGTCATGCACAACTGACCTGTGGAAACTCACACACACGGCTGTCTGGATCTAGATTACGATTACTCTGTGTTTCATTTCCAATGAAACATTTGCAAGACTACAACAAACACACGAGAGTCAGAATTTTTGCTGTTGTTAAGTACACAGCTTCACACACTGTATATTCTCTAATACAAAAATAAAACTAAATACCCTACTCGAGCAGTGCAGAAAACGTGTACTTATCCATTCAAATAGTGCACACTAAGACTGAGTATATTTATTGATAGCTCACTGCTGTGGTATTTTCACTTCTGTGCAACTGACTCGTGTCACAACTAATCTATGAACAACAGCACGCAGCAACTAAACGCAATGAGGTAGGCACAACTACTAACCTGTACACTTACCATGTTCAGATATGAAACAAACAGTAAACTGACAATAACAAGGATTGATAAGATCAGCTGACAAGTTGGGCTGGCTTCCACATGATGACCAATTTGATCAAGTCTAGGCATTCTCCGACCCTACACATCCATCTCTTTCCCAAAATGCAAGTTGTAAAACTTGAAATACTGCACATACCAGAGTCTTGTGAGCAAGGACAACAAATGCCAAACTGCCAATAAAGGCCAGCTCAATAAGACATGCACCAAGATAAAGAAACGTCCTGCAAAATATGAGAACAATAACTAAATTCTGACAAGTGATAGCATTATGACATGATTTTGATACATTTACAGTACACACCTAAATTCAAGTGACTAATTTATCCTGATGTGCAGATGTGCAGCAAGAGCTTACATAGTGTGTGTGGTGTGTGTGTGTGTGTGTGTGTGTGTGTGTGTGTGTGTGTGTGTGTGTGTGTGTGTGTGTGCACGTGTGCATGTGTGTGCGTGTGCGTATGTGTGCACACGCGTGCGCACAGTTACAGAGTGCACAGTTACAGAGGCTTGATCCAAAGTTGCTTTCATTTCTATCAATAAAGCAACACCAAAATAAAAATAGAAACTCCATCTAACAGAAAGTTCTTAGCTGAGTTTTACAGTAGCCTACAAGTCTTACCAAAACACTTATGAGATACAAGGAACACCATACCACGTGAACATAGTGCCAAACAATTTCCTGACACTCTGATTCCTATGTTTGTCAATAATTCATTGTCAAGTTGCCAAACAGTAACCAAGATCTGATGCCTACGCAAGTCACTTACATATCTTGAAACAAAGTACTCGCAGACCTAATTTACGATAATATTTATAAATTACTGACATCCTGCAAAAATTCTGCAATTTGTCTACGTAATTCCTCCCTTTGTCTCTCTCTCTCTCTGTGTACTGTACATCCATCAATTTTGCAAGACAAAGATATATCTATGTCAATAACACACTCAGAATTGTGTTCTGTCTATAGTGATCACCCACAGGATGATGCACATGTGATAAACATAAACATCTATGACAAACGAATTAGTCTCCCGGCCAAGACCTCAAAAGACGCTTCCTTCGTGAAGTTCCGTTGTAACCAACGCGGGACTAATTGCCCATTTTTTGCAAGCAGTCTTCCATTAAGCTTGTAAGCACAATTCCACTTGTTGTCCATTTCAAATGTGTAAAGTTATGACAAACAGCCACTTTTTGTGTGGCGAGAGTTGGGGAACTCGAGGCTAAGCGCCAAATCGCTATTTCTTTGTTTCTACTTTATACTTTTATCTAGCTGCGCTTCTTTCTAGATGTTACAATTCTATACCTTATCTACACTTGTTGCAGTAATTTAAACTCCTGAAAACGTTACTGTTTACGGAAAGAAGCTGACCCTATATAGTGGGTATCACGGATATAGTCAACAGCAGCCCGTATATGGTACTTTTGCACTCTTTGGGTGAGCTTCTCAGTTTATCAATTGACATGAATGATTAGCATTTGTACTGAAGAAGCCTGATTGATGACCGACGTTTAAGTGTAAGTCATTTTAGCTATGCCTTAGGCGGCATTCAGAAGTGGGGGCGTGACTGCTAAAAGTCGCCTGTTTCTCCTGTACGTTACACATTCTGAGCGACCAACAAGCTGATTTGTAGTAGTTGGCCGTTTGTCTACCCACTGTTCAAATGGCAATTAGTCCCGCAATGGTTGCAACGCATTTTATTGAATTGAGGGTCTTGGCCGGGGGACTAGATGGACATATACACATGCGTCTCTTTACATAGTTTACTCGTATATGACATAAAATGAGACATAGAACTCACCTAGGAAGCATGATTGCCTGCACTGAAAATAGAGTGACAGCAATAACAAGTGCACATCCAATGTAATACTTGAACATTTTGTCTCCCATTTTCAAATACTAGAACAAAGCAAAAAATTAATAGCTACATTATTATGTTACAATAATGATTATAATGATGATGATTATTACAGAGGTGGTGGTGGTGGTGGTGGTGTGTGTGTAGTGTGTGTGTGTGTGTGTGTGTGTGTGTGTGTGTGTGTGTGTGTGTGTGTGTGGTGTGTGTGTGTATGTGTGTGTGTGTGTGTGTGTGTGTGTGTGTGTGTGTGTGTGGTGTGTCCTACATGTAAATATGCATCGTACAAGTTGTACATGTAACTACTACAACTACTAGTAGCATAAGATGCTGTGGTAAATAAAATGAGTCACTATAAGGATTCAACAGATGTACATAATAGGTCCCTTGCTTAGCACATCTCATCCTTATCTTCCATGAAAATAATACCAATAGTACAATGCGTCATCTAAGCCTCACCCACCCAATCAATGAGTGCCAAAAATGCTTGTTTCTAGGTAGTCTATACAAAGCTAGTAACTAGCTTGTTATTTAATAATTGTCTAGTGTACAATATTTGCAAGCTACATGTACAAACAGCACTTGTAAGACTTAACAACTGCTAAGTAAGCCCATCAACTGACCAGATAAAACAAGGCTAGTAACAAAGCAAGGCAATTTAACAAACACGTCTGATCAATCTAGGTTTCTTAGAAAAGGGTAACGCTTGCCTCTTGCAAAGATCTGTGCAAAAGTCAGCTACATGGTAAAGTAATTCTACATTTCTAAATGTACTGTACATGTGCTATTTCTTGCCACCAAGAAACCAAAGCACATGCACACATTCCTTCTAAAAACAAGATAACAAGCAGAACTGTTCTACCCTGTCTAGTTATATAGGTCTAACTTACTAAGTGGTAACAGCTGGGCACCAGTGTATCTATTCAACCAGTACTTGAAGCTGTGTTTACATTGTGGCTTCTACAGCTATGAGCCTCCTAAACCCACAGTAAGATTGTCATAAAGAATTACAATTTAGACACCACTTTCCTTGTAAGCACACCACTTGTAAAATCTATCTAAAATCGTACAAAGCAACTGTCATTTCATGTGACAACAAAGTCCCTAAATAGTCTGTTGTGTCAAAGTACAGTAACAAGAGTTATCACATATGGAAGATAAATATCACTTGTAGTTATGTAATGTTAGGTTCCTGTATAAATGTCACAAGCCATGAAAGCACTTGATTTCGTATTAGCAGTTGCAGACAGATACGTTCTGTTGTCTATTTTGGACAAGGCCTGGTAATCACAAATATGATCTACACTGTTCTGGTAAAATACTCTTTCATGAATGTTTTGTAGATCTGACTGTCTCTTCATCCATTGTCTCTAGTTGCCATATACGACAAATTGCAAATAGTGCTTGGTAATTTGGACCGCATTGCATGGCACATTCCTAAGTGTGACAGACATAGTCACACATTACACATTCACACACATGCCCTGCAAACCCCTAAACGTTTTGAGTACGCTACTTGCCAAGTCTCTTAGCTTTTACAAAGTCCAGTTTCTTATGGCTCGTAGCTGAAATAAACATAATCCTATTTCATAACTCTACAATAACAAGTAACTACACAATACGTTATATATCAACAATGTGTTTCTCAGCTAGAGTATATGAGACATTAACTACAGCCTGTTGATTCTACAAACACTTGCAGTATACGTACCTTTTGCTCTATTTTGCTGTCTTTAAATCTAAGAAATAACCGGTAAGCATGGCCAGACTTCACCCAAGCTCTGCAACACATAGTACCAACATAAATACCACTACACTACTACAACGAAACCAGAATCAACTATTCTACATACTGCAGATTCTCTCCAGTCACACAAGGGACATCCATACTACTAAACAAAAAACAATCATGTAATAAGAGAAACAACAGTCAGAACAAAGCTGTCTCACTGAATATCCAATGAGCTTGCCATCCTCTTTGTCACCTCCCTGTCCAGAATTTCAGACTCTCTTTGTCTTTTCAGTGCTTCCCTAAAAATAAACATGTCAAGCTACAGCTACTATGGTGGCCACTAATCCACTATTGGTCATATTGAATAACCAATTTGACAGCTAACCTAGCAGCAGGACTCTCTGGTGCAACCAAGTTTGTTCCCGAATACCCAACTGATAACATAAACAGACTCTGTGAAAATCAAAAGAACACTAACGCTAATGACTACGAAATCCACTTCTAAATGTCCGTACTGCTTTCCCAAGTTCGCGCTTCGGACCAGACACAACGTTAGAAAATGGTGGCATAGCAGATAAGTCAAACAGTTGAGAGAAACGTTGGACAATCTTGTGATGCCGAGTAATAGCATGAATTCTAGTTGACGCATGACTTGCGGACTGATGACTAGGAAGTCCCTCAGTTTGTCTTGGTGTAGAACCTGATGAGGTAGATAAAGCTTGAGGCTATAGAAATAACATTTCACAACTCAGCATACCCAGCAATACTGCACAATGTAGACCAACTGGATATGACACACTCAGGCAACACAATAACACTGTTTAGTTTAGTTTAGTTTAGTTTAGTTTTATTGGGGAGGCTATTCAATCAAAAGATAGATCTACCATAGTGCCCAGATAACACATACTAAATACTACATGAACAAACATAAACTAAGACTAAGCTAGTTTACAAGCAAAAGAGTTTTAAGGTTCTTTTTGAAGGACAGTAAAGTAGTGTATGTTTTAATTATAGCTGGCAAATTGTTCCAAAGTTGACTTCCTCTATAGTGAAAAGTTCTCTTCATAAAGTTGGTTCTCTGTGTTGGCAGTAACAGGCTTTTACTGTTTCTAGTCATACGAAAACATACAGATGATTGATAGATAAGTAAAGATGTTACGCATGTATCCCGGTGCCGAATTGTGTATACATCTATATGTCAAGACAGCCTGAAAGTAGCCTAGTCAATCTTTTAATTGAGGTAGATGCAATTCATCTAGTAGTGGCTGTGTTCTAGTTCTAGGCTTAAGAGAACTCTTGAAGACTGAGGAAGGAATTCTCTACAACATCTCAAAATAGCAAGTCGTTGACTGACTCTGGAAGCAATATAGTCAATGTGATCTTTCCAGTTCAAGTTTTTGTCGATGATTATTCCCAGGTATTTATACTTTGAGACAATTTCCACAGGCTGATCATTAACCATAATCCGAAAGGATGATCCTTCAATATACCTGTGTTTGAGTCGAGAACATCCAATGATCATAGATTTTGTTTAGAGAGGTTTAGCTCCATTTTGTTGTCTTTAAACCATTCAAGAACTCGGTCCAAATTCTTGATGACGCTAGAGATAGTCTCTGATATGCAATATCCAGACGTGTGGAGACACATATCATCAGCAAATATATTGATAGAAACATTTGTGACAACATCTGGTAGGTCATTTATGTAAAGCAAAAAGAGCAAGGGCCCTAACACAGAGCCTTGTGGAACACCTCGCATACATGAAAACCACGTGGATTTATGTACCTTTGTCGAAACTCTTTGATATCTACCTGGAAGAAAACTGGAAAACCAGTTTAAGGAAGATCTCTCAACGACTACGCGACATAGTTTAGTCAACAAAATCTGATGATCGACACAGTCAAATGCCTTTCTGACATCAAGGTATGTACACACATTTAGGCATTTGTTATCCATGGCTAATACCCAGTCATCACCAGATTTGACTAGTACATCATTAGTGGAGTGATTCGGTCAAAATGCACCCTGGAAGCAGCTTAGGAGAATGTTCTGTATACTTAGTAACCAAGAAAGAGTTAGAAAAGACTACATTTGCTGTCCAGAAACAGTTACCAAATCCAAATGTTTCCCCTACTTCTATAAAAAATTTGTCCATTCCACTCCAGTTACATTTTCATGTAATAACAGAGCATTATAATAATAGATTGGTGTACAACACATATCTCATTCAAGTTGGATATACAGCATGCTGACATCCAAAAACAAATGATCTATGTATGATCGATGTTTTACCTCCGATGCATCAATTAGATAGGTGACTACTCTGTGCTTCTTCAAATATGCATCTCTCTCCCCTCCATTTCCTGGAATCATCTTGTACTCATCACCCAAACACTGCCTTGTCGACTTTGAGATGTGAACATATCTAAAGAAGACTTACCCACTCAGAGCAAGAGTTGATTGGTCAAAAAGATCAAGTTACCCTGCTAAACCTCCTGACTCCATGTGATTAGCAAGAGTCACATCATTAGACCAGACGTCAAATTGCCACTTTCTTTGCCCAATAACACCACACAGAACTGCTCCAGTGTGAACCCCCACTCTCATGTTTACATCAACTCCTGTTGCCTCTTGCACTTTCCTAAGCAGCAAATAGATAATCAGATATCACACGTAACTGACCAACATCCATGTCTTACTTGATTGCTTGCACCATGCCAAGTCCCATCTCCACACTACACTTGGCATGATCTTCTCGAGGATCCGGTAGTCCAGATACACAATAGTAGCAATCTCCTAAAATCTTGATTCTCAGACAATTGTTCTCCTACATGAAAGGAAATCGTTAGGCAAGTGGAAGTCAGGTACAAACTGATAGACACAAACAGTCAGACTAACAAAAATGGCAACAGGAGAAATGAATAAATAACACAATAAACAACCTGTTGTTAATCGCTATGATTCCTTGAATTACTATTCAACTATGGCTCTTGTGATAGAGAAAAAATCTAAATGCCACCTCAACAAATACAATACCAAAAACTGTAAATCATTGACAACAATGAATACAGCTCTCTAATAGAAATCTGTATGGCAGTAACGCTGTCAGTCACTGTAGCAAGTATCAAATGGGTAGAAGCTCCATTTTGTACATCAATATCTCATAATCCTGTGTCTTCTTAACTGTTATACTCCCTTTTTAAACAACTGTTTACAAAAACAATGAGCAGCAGTTGTAAGTTACACGATGACTTTTACTTCAGGTGTACAAAATCTACTGAATCATACACCCTCAACTCTGCTAAATCCCATAGATAAATAGATAAATTAAAAAGTCCTTCACACTATCCAAAGTAGATTCTCTGTGTGCTATGCAAGAGTAGATAGGCGTGCGACAACAGACCACCTGGCGTTGAATCAGAATCTCATAGAAATAACTCTGATGTCCAGAACTAAGAGAACCACAAACCACAAACCATATTAAAGGGCTACTGCAGTGCAAAAATCAAAAATAAATTTTTGAGCTAAATTAAAAGATCTACATATGTGTACTTTAGAAAAAATAAAATTAGATATTTTACGAATGTACTGAGAGAATGAGAGAAGTTGAAAGTTACTTCTGCTTTCCCATTTCCGGAATGGGGCAGATTAGCACATTGACGTCATTGGAGGCACCCTATCCATTGTTGTGATACTCGAGTATGGTGCGGCATTGTGTTGCAGCAGGCTGTAACAACTCTAGTCAGTCTGGATTTAGTGTATTTTGGTTTCCCCAAATAATCCACAGCTTCGTAAAAGTTGGGAAAAACAAGTTCGACGAACAAGAGACGGCTGGAAATGTCCAACAGAACACAATGGAGTTTGGAGCTGTCACTTCAAAGAACACTTGCGATTTTGTTGCAACACACACACACACACACACACACACACACACACACACACACACACACACACACACACATGCACGCACGCACATGCACACACACACACACACACACACACACACACACACACACACACGTGCGCAGTACTCATAATTTTGCAGTAACCGCAATCACACCTACACACCTACACACATCCCGTGTACAGCTGTCGGCAACTTCCACTTCTGCACAATACGACTTACCACAACGTGTCAGACAGCCGTTCACTGTGTTCATCAACATTGGCAAATGAGGGTAATTCATCAGTAGATGAACTGTCAGCAAGTGGCTCAAACGTATACGGTTCCACAGATCCAAAGTCTTTTGCTGCGTCTTCAGATGACGATGTCGACGGACTGAGAGATTGCTCTCCCGCGTGCTTCACCACTTCGCTCAACGAAGAATCCGACAATGACGAATCCTCTGAATCGCTTTCCGAATCCCTACGCGTAGCAAGATCGCTCCAACGTACCATTTCTGAACCACTCGCTATACTAATTAGTAGATATGATAGTGTTACTCTGCCTCCACTGACGTCAGTGTGTTACCACCGCCCCATTCCAGAAATAGTATTGTGGAAGTAGCTTTCGACTGCTCTCATTCTCTCAAAATGCGTGCTAAAAATCTAATTTTATTTTTTCTAAATGTAGATCTTTTAATTTAGCTCAAAAATATTTTGATTTTTGCACTGCAGTAGCCCTTTAAAGTCATAGTAAGTGATTTTGTCCACCTGCTGTAGTACAGTCAGTCAAAGACCAAGTACCCATTTATGCTCGAGTCAAAAAAGACAATCGCAAGTACATTCCTTGCACAATAAAACTATGTCCATGACCACCACCATAAATCAAATCTATAACTTGAAGGGCTTCAAACACACATTTTGCACACATTTTCTTTAACTTCACTAGTCTAGCAGCTCTTCAATACAGCAGTCAACTCCATAAGTGAATAAACCCCCATAAATGAGGTCACAACAACATGCAAACATAGCACTATACAGATGTTACCTCAGCCAATGTATCAAATCGAGCAAAAAGCTCATTCAACATTTTCACCAATTCCTTTGCTGTACAGCCACTGGACAGACGAGTGAAACCCACAATATCAGCAAACACGATGCTAAACACAAACTCCATCAGCAGTAAATTAACACAGAAAACATGCACTTTGCTTACCTTACATTTTCATGTCTTCTAACATAAAAACGATGGAAGTGAGCTGTTTCGTCTGCCTTTCTCTGAACAATATCATCACGAATTTCAGCAGCCACGTGCTCAGGCAAAACAGACTTTAACAATCGCTCCTAAACAAAAACAACAGCAAAGCTTCTTAACTAATACAAATGCACTTATCAATGCACAGCAACACCAACACATACAAACCTTCTCTTTTTGCTTTTCCTCTAGTTTTATTCTTGACTCAATGCATCTTCTTGTCTCACTGAATGTTCGGCGATGAACCAAATCAGAGAAACGATGGTGATACACTCCAATAATGTTAGCACACAAAAACAGGAAAAAGTTGGCACCAATCTACGTAAATGCAGACAGCAAATTAGCATGACATGTACATGATTTCATATAAGACTATTATTGGCACAAGGAAATCAATAGTATGCATAAATAAGCTTGCACTAAAAAAGCTAACAGAGAAGAAAACCTTACAATGCTAATAAACCAGAAACTATCCTGGAAGGATGCACACATACACACACACACACACACACACACACACACACACACACACACACACATGCACACACGCACGCACACACGCACGCGCGCACACACACACACACACACACACACACACACACACACACACACACACCTTGAACCTTGATTCCACCATACCCACTATGGGTTTTGGCAACACAGTGTAATAGCGCTTCTCCAAGCAGCACGATCATCAACATCACGAAGACTGATGCGTAATGATCTGAGGTCTCTTGTGACAACATCTCTGTTTAGGCCCATGTGTTGGTCTTGTTGCATTACTAAGTCTGCTGCAAAGTAGTTGTTTTGGGGACGATTGTCACTCATGCTTAGCAGATGGCCCAGCTATTGCAATCGTTGTCTCTATATTGTCATAGCAATAGGGTCTTCACACGCTCGTTCTAAATTGTCTGAATTCTTGATTTTATTCCATACATACACACCCACCCACACACACACACACACACACACACACACACACACACACACACACACACATTTGATGTCTGTATAGCAAATGGCTGTATGCTGCATTGTGATCAACTAATAAAAGCACCTAAAAAGTATGTCTCTATTGTTGTTGTCTCACACAGAAAGCACTAAATGCCAGCATAAACAAATTCTAATAAGGCCAAGCCAGAAAATACACAAAAACAATTAATGCAGCAGCATTTACACAATGAACACAGTAACTGCTAACAGTTCCATTACAGAATATCAATATCACTGTTGATGTCTTACCTGACGACCCAGAAATACTTTAATCGAATTCACTGTTGTTCCGGTAACAATGAGATGACACAGCATTGTTATAACCCCACACAGTAAGGCCGCACGAGGAGACAATGGAACCATAGCATATGTTACAAATATGACAAATAGTGTCATTCCTGCTGAATTCACGGCATTCATTGACTCTTGGCCAGCATAGAGACCAAACAAAGTAGTATTGAGAATCAGCCATGTTAAGATTGAGTTCCATTTCAAAACAGTTTCCGAAGGCCACCACACAGAAGCAATAAAATTAGCACAAAATAAAGCTGTAGCAATCCCAAAAACAATCGCAGTGTTTCGATTTGCAGATATAGAAAAATCCTGTAAAGTAAAGATAGTTAATTGTGGTGTTATCAAAACAACAACTGTTTCTCATCGATTTGTGAATTTGTGATTGTGTGAGGCAAGCTAGACAACAGAGTTTTGTAAAATTGTTTCCTTATATGCATTGCATGTTCTTCTTCTCAAAGTCATATGTATTGATTGTTATAACGTTAGCAAAAAGGAAATGCAAACAGCTTGTTGCCAACCCATAATCAAGATGGAGTGCAAACATTTCTACAGAACATGAGATTAAAAATACTAGCATGTGTACAACTAACACCTCATCACCTGGGCTGGATCGCTTTCTAAGAGCACCATGTAAACAGAATGTGGTTTTGGTATTTGGCATTGGGCTCAGTTTGTAGTCTCACTTGTGTAAACAGACTATTACTGGAAAGTGCAAAATCCTAATCTATAAATGTTGTTCAATATGGCATAAGGTTCCTCATGTTTTTATTACATATAATACCACAATATCTAAACGAATAAATGAATACTGCATATAAATAAAGCTATTGTCATAGCACATAATACAGTACCCTCCAAGGGCTGACAAACAGACATGGACACCTACACATACACACAGTAGGTTACTGTATCACACAACAGAGTACAAATCCATTCTTTAGTGAGTCTTATCTAATCTTATGATATCTGTGCCATTACTAATTTCCTTTAATTAAAACTGTCTTCACTCTTTCTTTAATACTTCTCTCTCCAATCTGTCTCTGACACTCTCTCGAAATCTCATTCCCCAATAGGTTTCATTAAAAACACAAGCTGCAGCCATCACATACAGTAAATTGATCTCACTTTTAGTGTGCATGTTCACTACTAAGTAGAAACAGACATAACTATGTGATACAAATTGATTAACTGTATAAATGTGTAGGAATGGTCTCTCAAACAGGCAGAATAACAAATTCATCATGCATTCGTCTGTCTGTCTGTTGGTAATGCTGCCTCACAATGGCCTGTACATAGCAAGTTGGTGCTCTAAGTGTCAAGCTGGGTGCATGAGTAAAGCCAATTTACACAAAAATAATGGAAGAAATGTGTATAGACACACAATTGTGAAGGATTGTATATATTTTTGCATTATAAAACTGTATAATACAATTTTTAAGTTGCAATACTACATCAGACAGGTAGACAAAGGTTGGATGCTATTCCAACTTCCATGAAGTTTGCACTTAGTTCTGGTGATTACCGTTTCATAACACGTGTAAAGTCGTGATGTACTATACCACTGTCATATCATTTCAGGCCGTGTGAATGTAGTCGAAGGCTTGATAAACATGGTTTTCTCCATCTTACTTGCAAAACAGAGGGTGGCCCTGCTTGGTCACACAACGCCATAACCAGTGTGTAGGATGGTAGTTGAAAAACCCTTTCAATCCCTCATCATATTGAGTTAAGTAAATGATATGGTAACAACAACAATTAACCAGACATTTTACTTTGATGCTTGCATTGGAACATCGTATGATCTTGATATTTCAATGGCTCACAATTGAAATCAAGACATAATTGAAAGAGCAGCAGAGCAAGATGAGAAGAATTGAAAGACAAAACGTATGGACAAGATACTAACCCTAAGCCTAAGCCTAAGCCTAAGCCTAAGCCTAAGCCTAAGCCTAAGCCTAACTCTAACCGTAACCTGTATTTCCAAATACATAAAAATCAGTTGCAATAGTATATGCCATTCCATCTACCTTATGGTCAATAAACTTAAAACATATATTTGAATAGATTTGCAATACGTCCATACTGCTATACATATGCAATGAAACACTAGCACTAAAACTAGAGTGATTGTGCTAGCAACATCTGATATATCAGCAATGAGAATACCTAACTAGAGTCCTAAAGAAAACTGTGCTAGCAAAGAAAGTTACTACTAATGCGTTAATGACCTAAGCAGCTAATGGCCACAGCTTGCTCCATGCCATTTGTAAACTCTTTCTACCTTACCGTTGTTGTCATAATAAATTATTATTAATATAGTTCACTTCATGCCCATAGGTACCGCTCCCTCATAAAGAGAGAATACGTACGCAGTACACATGCAGACAAAACATACATTCCAAACAAACAAACAATTATTTATGATACGTAGTGTTATTGCACTCTGACTATAGTCTAGCAGTTACAAGTTGTACACATCCCTAATGTTTCCAATCGCACAATTTCATTATGGAGGCTCTACGATTTCTACTGTCTAACTCGGCAGGTGTGTACTTCACACAGCAGATGACGCACTAGCAATCTCACTCTCAAATACCTAGCTGCCACTTGCCGGCGCACACACGATTAACGTTTCCTGATCGCATCAGATTCCCTACGTATACGTACTCTTACCCTTCCTTGAGCAAACACGACAATGAAAAAGACGGCGCCTGTAATTGTCAGAACGAGCAGAAGAGCAAGCAGAGACGCTCTGCTCTGCTTGAAAAAATATCTCTTGTATAGATCTTCCGTGTCCTCGTGATCGAATTCCGTTTTCAGTTTACTGGGATAGAAGCTGCTCGCAGTGCTGTCTTTACGAGCTCGACGTCGCCCCTAAAAACAACAAACTAGTATATTCCTCGCTGCTACGCAAGTGATGAGTACGAGACGGATGAGGTAACTGGGTTGGCTTACTCTCATCTCATCGTCCGTAGAAACGTCGACCGATAGAGCGTCATAACCGTCCTCTTCGTCTATTCTGTCTAACTCAATCGAGCAGTTGTGATTTCCAGCCATCGTCACCACGATGCAAAAACCAAGCGCCTAGTCGTCAAACATTGTTTTCAAAGGTTGGCCTCGCAGTCCTGCCTCGGAGATTGTGGTTTATTTATAGACACATGACGTTTATAGTACAGGACCCTGAGGATGTTGAAAGTCACTTACGGCTCTGGGAAGTCATAGTGCAACGGGATTCTCCTTTTTTCTGATTGCAGGACATTGTTGATGGAGGAGCTGCTAGGGAGAAGGTTGCTTGCAGCCTGGCAAATCAAATACCGTAGAACGAGAAATTTTGGGGTCGATTTTATTTTGGCGATTTGGCGATCTAATTAGGAGCGAATCGCCAAAATAGAAAGCGTCAATATTATTTTAGTTTAGCTTCATTGCGCATGATTGGCAAGTACGCTTCGGAAAACGGGCCGACTAGAGTTCTTCTCTGAATGCAGCCTAGAACTTCGTAAGTCTCCCATGCTCCCGGTTGCAATTGTGTAGGGTAGGTGTAGATCTACCTAATTGTGGACACTCCCCGGTAATTAATAATCGGCACGCACACTCAGCACGCACAGAGGAAGGTTTGCGTAAAAAATAAAAAAATAATGCACCGGGTCCCCTCTCGAGAGATCGACCCACGCGTAAAATTTCTCGACGACGCAAACGCTACACATTGCAGTTCATTCGAACTCACGCCCGCACCAGTCCCGTGTAGACTGTATGCATCATCGTCCTGCGCAAAGCTTCGAGCAATCGAATATCTCTTGCCGACGAAACTTACTCTTCTAGCGCTTTCGTTTCTCTTCAAATTCCGATTGCATTTGCACTGAATCCAACCTACACATTTCCTGCAGCAAGCGCTATACGGGAGTGTGTCGATTTCTATCGAAACAAGCGCGAAGAGCAAGATTCGAATTCATTCAGCACATCCGGGATCTCGCAACAAAAATTGCACGTGACGTGTCCACAGACCTATCTTTACACTACAGTCTTGCCCGTACGAAGGACGGGCCATGGATCCTAGTAATCTACTATAGAAAGCTCAAATTGTCTGTCTGTCTGTGTGTTCGCGTTTGGCGACCACGTCTTTTGTCTGTTTGCAACCGAAATCAGCACGCACACTCGGCACGCACAGGAAAAGGTTTACGTAAAAAAATTTAAAAATGTTTGCACCGGGTCCCCTCTCGAGGAGTCGGCCCCCGCGTAAAATTGCTCGATGACGCAAACGCTACACATTCCAGTCCATTCGAACACACGCCCACACCAGTCCTGTGTAGACTGTACTCATCGTCGTCCTTCGCAAAGCTTTGAGCAATCGAATATCTCTTGCCGAGGAAACTTACTCTTCTGGCGTTTTCGTTTCTCTCCAAATTCTGATTGCATTTGCACCGAATCCAACCTACACGTTCTCTGCAGCAAGCGCTACACGGGGAGTGTGTCGATTTCTATCGAAACAAGCGCGAAGAGCAAGATTAAAATTCATTTAGCACATCCGGGACCTCACAACAAAGAGTGCACGTGACGTGTCCACAGACCTATCTTTACACTACAGTATCTTGCCTACGGAAGCCGACAGGTGCGCATTTATATCAACGCGCACTTCTCGGCCACTGCTGTCGGCCGAAAGGTGCACGTTGATATAAACAATCTCAAAAGGCAGCGCGCGCTACTTAATTATAACGCACTTTAAAATTTGTGTTGTTTAATATCAATTTAACATTTTTACACATTATAACGTGCGTTATTTCATATTCGATAGTCGCGTTACAGCCCTAGATTCTTGTTGTATTCTAAATGACGGAAGTGAGGAACGTGCGTGCGCTCTTCGATCAGTAACTGCAATGCTTGTTTCAAAGGGGTCCCCGTTTTGGGATCGTTGTCTACTGCAAGTAGTGCGAACGGCACGAATCGACTTTCCAGTGAACTGGATACGAGTAATGGGTTTCTGAGGCCATACTCTTACGATGTGACGATTGCTCGTGCGTTGAAAGCATTTTGGTATGTTTATATAATTAATTAATTGATTGATTGATTTTTTAATAATAATTAACAAACCTACACGCACTTGTACAGGCTGATTGCTGTTTTCAGTAATTATGTTATTGTAATTGTAGAGTTTTATAGATTTATACTTAGCACAAATTTCCAAAAGATATTTTCAAAATTAATATACCCAGCTGAAGAAGGACCTTGGATTGAAACATTGTGTGAATTCATGTTATTTCGTTATGCTGTGTATGAAAGCTCTACAATAACCGATATATCATCATATCATATATGTGCATGCACGTGTGGGTGTGTGGGTATCTGTGGGTGTATATACAGTATATTAGACAGTATATTATACAGTATATATACAGTATACTATACAGTATATTATACAGTATATATACAGTATATTATACAGTATATATACAGTATATTATACAGTATATTATACAGTATATTATACAGTATATTATACAGTATATTATACAGTATATTATACAGTATATTATACAGTATATTATACAGTATATTATACAGTATATATACAGTGTATATATATATATATATACACGGTATATTATACGGTATTTTATACAGTATATTATACAGTATATTATACAGTGTATTATACAGTATATGTTCGGATGGAGCATCTATCTAGAACAGTATGAACAATTTTTAGTTAATTAACTAATTAATAATGTAATTACAGTCTGTCAAAAATATATTGTGTCTAATAATAGTTTTATAGGTCTAAGGTGTTTGCACAGTCTACAGCAGGAAATGGTATTATTCATGTTCAGATTTTCTTAATTAATTTGCTTATTTTCTTATCATCTGATCACTATGAATGGTTTCTATTGGTTGGTGGAAATTATGAGCTGTTAAGAATTTGGTGTTCAAGTTTTTGTAAGAGAGGATGTTGGAGTTGTGACTGGCTCAAGCACTCGTTTTGTATCGAACAACGCTCGTCTCGAGGGTTATGCTAACATATCTCATCAGCTGATCTAGATCTATTATACCTATAAATCCATCAAATGCACGGCTACAGAGGAAGCAAAGACAAGATTTGATTTAGGATGGGTTACTGTCATGGAAAGTAGAAGGTTGATTTGGATAGTCAGGTTACATTTGCAACCTTTGAGTGGGAAGTCTATAGGTAATGGGAGTAATTGCGGCTCTCACAGAGGTATTTTTGCAACACCACACTTAGGAGAAATATGGATTAATAAAGATCAATTATGGCAGTATTGGCTGCAGAAAATAACTGCAAACTACCAAAAAGGACAACTGCAACTACTGTGAATGGTTCTATAGCAGACAATCAAGACTACCAAATCAGACTGGCTTTCTATTCAAGCACTGCATGTTTTTGATTCTGCTTGTAGATTATTTTTACTGCTTGAGATGGTTTATTTTGTGTGATATGGATATGTTTAGTCTATACTCTTCAATTTTAC